>NW_023614941.1:0-12500 GCF_013339695.2 Rhipicephalus sanguineus
TCCATCTGGAAAGCATTTGTCCTTAGAAGAGAAAACCCAAACGCTGCGCGTGAGAGGTTTCGCAGCCGCCTTGTGCCCACATGGTAGAAACGAACGGTGCCAAACCCCGGCATGCGAGATCCAATGCGATCTCGAAGACAACGACCACAGAGTCTACCATATTGTTTTGTACCTATAGTGTGTACTGCCCCCACCTGCCACGCTGCACCTTGGAGCTACGTGCGCGCGTGCGCAAAAACGCGTAGCGACCTGCATCGAGAACGAAATCGTAAAACGGTAGGCACGTCGATCACCAGCCACCGCGTCATTTCGTTCACTTCGTTTTCATTTATTTTGATTTTCAGGGACGTGAGTGACATTGAAAGAAGTCGTCAGGCCTGCTCGGGCGCGCAGCTACATACAAGCGAGGCCTGCTGAACTTCCACAACACATTCCGGTGGAAGCGATAGAGAAAAGAACTTACACAAATGAAGTCATGTCCCAACATACTTACGGCGCTGCAGGGTGCATTCACCGATTCAGGAGGCATTTTCATTGCTGGGCTCCTTAATATACATTGGACGCTCCGCGTAAATGCGACAGGAAAAGGCAGGTGCAGAAAAAAAAAAATTAAGACAGCCGCCTGTATAAAGCACTCCCTGCTGGGCAAGAGCATCCTCAGTCGTCGCCTCGCACTCCTATGCCCCACCTCCACCCCGTTTCTTTCACTTCCTTTCATATATCGTGGTAGTGTCCCACATGCCTCTTTCGGGGGCATCTCGCTACTGCGCATCTGCCGTCCGCCAACATAAAGTTACAATTTACATCACTCTCTCACATTTAAAAAAAAAAGAAAAAAGAAGCACGTTTCGTGGGGATGCGCATGTATATTTCTTTTCATTTCTTTCTTAAGCCGAAAGTACGCGCGACTGCCTACTCGATAGATGTATCAAGAGCGGCACCAATAAAGCCGATTACGGAAAAGAGAAAAAAAAAAGCATTCGTAGGCGCAAGTGTAGAGTGGGCTTCCCGAGTTCCGACGTTTCGTACGGAGCTGGGTATTAAATTGTTTGTTTGTTTGCTTGCTCGCCTATTTCGTCGATTCACCGAGCTTTGCTTTCCCATAATTTTTGTTTCCTCTTTCAGCGCCATACATCATGTTAGAAAGAGGACGAAAAAGAAATAAAAGACGCTTACAGACGGGCGTGTATCCAAAAAGAGCAACGCGCCCCTTGAATCGTCCCGGCAAACTCAGCGTGGCAGCTAATTCACCTCCTGCGCCAGCCGCCATCCCTCACTCCCCAAACATACGCTTAGCTATTTTTATGCTGCTCTTGTTATTTACGCATGCCTCTCGAGATTCAGCCGCCACTTGAAAAGTGCGTCTTTGTGAGTATTCAATCGGCACCGCGCACCGCTCCCCCCCCCCCCTCTCCCTCCGCACTCTGAAGCCCCTATACTCACTATCTACAGCAAAGCAGGAGGAGGATAGGAGAGAGGGAGAGGGCGTAAGGTCTTACGAGTGCACAGGGGTTCGCCCTCGGCGTCTGATGCACGGTGCGGCAGATGTTCGGGGTTCGATAGCACGGATAGACCGCGGCACGCAGCTGCCGCTTGTTGCTAACCCCCTGTGTAAAGGGGGATTCCCCTTCATCGTCGGCCTCTGGTGTATACATGGTCGAAGAAGCGTAAATAGAGGCATGCATACCCGAGAAAAAAAAAAAAAAAAAACGCGACAGAGTTGCAAGAAGAAGCTGCCGGGGTTGTTGTCGCGTCGCTCAATGTGCGGGACGATCGTAGCTGTAGGTTCAGACGCGAGGGTGCTACCTGCTCGACGCAGTTTCAACAGGTGATCGCTGCTCTATCAAGAGGTCACGTGACCAACGTTGTCACATACGTGACGCGCGAGTTATTGGCGAGCCTTATAAATAGCGGACCTAAATTTAGCCGCCGTGGTATGAGCGATAGGTTCATGCGCACGACTGAACTCAAGAATACCTTTTCCAGCGGCCATCGTCGTCTTCATCGGCCGACTATTAATTATGGTGCGCACAGGCGCATGCGCATGCGCAGGCTCCCCGTTCCTCGTGCTGCGGGCTGCTATGGCCGCTAGACCTCTGTTTTCACGCGACTGTTACGCCGCGGCCACCCTATAGTTTCTGAATATATATATATATATATATATATATATATATATATATATATATATATATATATATATATATATATATATATATATATATATATATATATATATATATATATATATATATATATATATAAACGTATGAATTTCGCCAGAGGCCGCGGCTATCCTCAAAGCGAACGCGAACTATATCACCTCTGAAGAGACGGAAGAACGACACATTACATGGCTCCCGGCTCATACGTGCCCCCGTACCCAACCTCAATGGAAGGTCCACCACGTAGCGCGAGGTCTCACGTTCCGCGCCCGTGTAGAAAGGTCCTCTCCAGAGGATGGAAATCCGGTGGAGGGCTGGACAGAGAGGGACAGAATGACCAGATACTGTGACATAACAAAATTTTATCAAAAATCCAGGCGTATTTATCCACCCCCAAGCCCCAAACTCGACAGGGCCCAATCGGTAGATTGCAGGCAATTACAAACCCAGACCTTCCGCAACCCCGTTCACTTCAGGAGGATATATCCAGACGTCTATTCAGACGACAACTGCAAATTATGCGGCTGAACTCACGCATCTCTTAGGCACATCATCTGGAAATGTACGGTTATAGGCGAAGAAAATGCAGTCTCCCCACATTAAGCTGCGGCGCGGTGGACGGCCGCGCTGCGCAGCTCAAACCTGCAAGATCAATTGTGGGCCATTCAGCAAGCCCGTGAGGCGGCGAGGAGACAGGGTCTCCGGTCCTCCTCGGGGGCGGCCTAGGCCCAGGCCACGAATTTGCCGGAGTTCTGAATAAAGTTGCTACTACCACCACTATACAAAGTAATTTCGTACTGAGATTTCTCCGGCGACATCTACGTTTTCTTCCCATCTTTCGCTTGCTATAGGCAAGCACCGTGTGCCTAAATATGGTGCAGCGCTGTATAGTTTGCCGATTGTCTGATAAATTTGTACATAGAGGAAGACACAAAAGAACTTGGTGCACGGCCAATGGAATGAAAACTCACGTTGTCCCTTAAGTATTCGCTTAAGACGACACGAAGGCGAAAACCATCCGGTGTGGCTATCTTGCCGTGTACTTTATTAATTTTTTTCTAGTCGCGCGAACGCCGCAAGGACAAAATGAGCGCGCAGCTCGCGCGCCTCGAAGCACACGGTGCGTGGGTAGCCATGTGACCTTTTGTACCACACGCACTTGCGCCATTTAGAAATAAAATAAACACTACACAGGCTGTCGCACCAAAATTTAGCCAAGACTTTAAAAATGAAAGGCGCGTCGGAAGCGAATTGAAGCGAACGCATACAATTTTCGCTATCGCTTATATTTCACTCAGGCTATTTTTTTCTCCCATACGTTAACCAACTCTTTAGTTATTGGCTGAAGACCCAAAGTATGAACGCAGAGTTGTACAGCACCTTCAGAAACCACAGACTGAATTGTTTCCTGTACGATGCATCTTACGTTCACTGCTATTAGAGTCGCGAATCACGCGACATTTCGTGACATTGAAATTAACGCGAAACCGTGTACGCGTGCATTGACCCATAATCGGGACTATGGTAGATCACCGTGCGATTAATTTAATTCAATTTTGCGTCCTAATTATATCGGTACAACCACGTCCGCACTCGGAAGATGGCAGCACGCGAGTTCGGACGCTCGTCAGAGCTGGCTTCCCTGCAGTAAGAGGCCTTGAGCGGTGAAGCCCGCTTCTGCGGGTGCCTTCGCACTATATACGCGTGCACGCGTATTTGAAACGTTTATGCAAACTTGCAATCTAATTTGTCAGCATGGTGAATATAAGAATAACTGATGAACAAACGCGCGAGAGGATCATGCTGAAAACAGAGGCCCTTTCGGCTCTGATACCGACACTCGCCTAATTGGTTAAGCAGTCATCAAATAGATGCGCGAGTTCGCAACGAACAGAACGCGACGTACGTATTACGCGGTTTTGCGCACTGACTACCTATTGTCGCGAAGGGCAGAGTTAAGCAGAAGGTTTTTCTTTTCAAATGTAGTTAGAGACGTTCTTTTTCGACTGCTCTTTTGAGAAGGACCCTCGGAAGAGAATTCCAGCCGACGGGGGGAAGAAGCTACATCCGGTCGTTTCGTTCGCGCCCCGTGCCCGAACGAGTGAGCGCCCAGCAGGGGGCTGCTAGACGACCGGCCGCCGAAACCCGAGCACGTGTGTGCGCGTCGCTGCTGCTTGCTGGAATGTGCTGTTTACAGAAAGTGCACTAGTTTTGTTCCGAAGCAGGATTCACGCGACCACGTAAACTCGCGTGGGGATTGGTTACCTTCGGCTTGCCTGATTGGTCCTAAGAAGCCGATTGCCAATTGGTGGAAAACCCCGAGGTTCGGTACCCGTGGATGCTGCAAAACTCCATTTAAGCAGCGACTCGGGCCCATTTTTGAGAGAGCGGACTCGGGGCCCACAAGCATCGCACCACCAGGAACAATCATGCAAGTCGACGGGGTATGCCATCATTTTCTATGTCTTGTATTATTTGCCCAGTGTATTTTGTAAATATAAGTTGTGTTAGATAAATAAACCCCCCAATGAGTGCTCTCCGGAATCATCGTGTTGACTCCTCGTCGCTTGCCTGTGCGGACTCGCTCCCACACTTCTTCGTCTCCTGGTCTTCCGATGCTCTTAACTTTTAACAACCCCGACGTTTCGCTACAAAGTGGTGGAGGTTGCTCGGTAACGAAATTCCCGCTCCGAAATTAAGCCCCGAGTCAATAACAAATATCAGGACACTACATCGGATGGCTCTACTATGACGGAACCCGCTACCTTTATCTCTGCTATGTCTACCCCCCAAGCAAAACCTTTCGTCGGTCCACCAGTCTTTAGAGGCGCGCCGGAGGAATCCATCTCCGAGTGGTTACTTTGCTACGAACATGTAGCGTCGCTTAACAATTGGGACCAAGCCACGAAGGTGAAATTTCTATATCTGGCCTTAGACGGAGATGCGAAAAAGTGGCACACTACTCAGATTCTAACGGGTGCCCCTAATTCATGGGAAGAGTGGGCGACGCTGCTGAAAACATCGTTTACAAGTCGCCACTCAGTCGAGATCGCCTATTTGCGGCTAGAAAACCGCACCCAGCTGCCGTCCGAGACCCCCGAGCAGTACTACTATGACGTCGTGCAGCTCTGCGCAAGAGTAAACCCGTCTATGACGGAAGATGATCGGTTGCGGCACCTTACGCGCGGTTTGCGTCCGGATGTTCAGGAGAAGATGATAATCGCAAATCCGGAGACCTGCGCTACATTCCTGCAAATTTTGCAGAGAATAAATCAGGCAGCCCTGATGAGCCGCGCCTCAGGGCCACAGCCGACTGGCACCCTCCATTCTACCGGCTTGCAGTCATGGATGCAAAACATCGCGCCTTCGGTTGGGATGGCACCCGCCGCAGCAACAATACAGCCTCCTCCTGCGTGTGTCGCCACTTGCGCCGCGGCCGAATTGCGCTGCCCGCGGGAGGCTGCCGGCCGCGAGAGAGACCTGAAGGCGGTTGCGGACTCCATCGCCTTGCTATCGGACCGGCTAAAAAGCATCGAAGACGAGATGCGTCGCCCCCCAATGCCTTGGCCGCAGAGAACCTCCCGTGCCAACGACGGGCGTCCCCGATGCCAGATTTGCAACAGCATCGGCCACATAGCACAACAATGCTGGCAACGGTTCCGAGATGGTAGGGACGACAATACGGAGCCCCTTGACAACCAGAACGGGCAGCATACCCCTTCGGGAAACGAGCATGGCCAGGCATAGGGGGCCAGCCTGGCCGTTCAGTTTGCAGGTTGTCAGACAACCAATTAATCTACATACCGGTCAAGGCGAACGGAAGAAGCGCCAAATTAATCGTGGACACGGGCTCATCTGCAAATGTCATGTCCTTAGATTTTGCACGAAAAATTACTTCAGTACAAGAGTCAAAAGAGAATGGAATTTCCATCAGAGGAATTGGAGGAGTTGTCCTATCGCCCGTTGGGGAAGATGAAATAATTCTTGAATTCGGCGCCGCGCGAGTCAGTCAAAAATTTCTCATCGTGAAGGACTGTCCTTACGAGCTGCTGGGTGGGCTCCCATTTTGCCGAGCAGCTCGCTTAGTTGTCGATTTTTCAGCGCAAAAACTGCAAATTGGAGGAGAAGTGTTAGATATTGAAGCAGCGTCAAAGAGTGCCACTCACGGAGATGTCCCAGCGAGGTTTCAGGAGCAGATCCGCCTAGAGCCGCGAACCCAGGCGTTTGTGAATGCACACGCCCACACTGTCGATACGAATGTGAATTCGACAGACGGGCTAAAGTACGGCAAAGCGGACTCGCATTCCCGACAGACCCAGGTACCTTCACCGGCTAGTGAAGAAAAAGTAGAACCGCTAGTCATGCTGGAACAGGGGGACGTTGGAGAAATGCAGAGGGAAGACCCATGGATGAGAGGCATCATGCAACACCTCGAACACCCGAGCGCGCCCGTTGTCAGAAAAATTAAAAGAGCGGCACGGAGCTTCCGGTTGGTCGACGGTGTATTGCGTCGAAGGGCTAAAGGATTTCGGCAAGGTCGCGCGCCACTCGTTGTCCCGAAGAGCTTGAGAACCGAGGTCATAAGACATTGTCATGAGGACATAACGGCAAGTCACCTCGGAATCCGGCGAACTTGGGAGAAGGTGCGGAGGCGCTACTTCTGGCCGGAGATGTTTTCGCATGTAACCAAGTATGTCGCGACCTGCCCGGAATGCCAGACGAGAAAACCAGAACCTGGCTTCGCTCCGTTTTTCTCTTCCCGCGGCCACCAGCCGCCTTTGCCCATTGACGCAAGCCCCCACCTTCAGTGTGGCAACGAGACAGTGCCGCGCCGGCTCAAAAAGGCCCGAATAGCTAAGCGCAGGAGAAACCAGCAAGCAAAAGGCAAGAAAGCGTACGATGCTAAACGACGCAGTGCTCTCTATCGTCAGGGGGACTTGGTGTACGTGTGGACTCCCTCCCGAGCAAAAGGGAAGACGACGAAGCTTCTTCACAGATACCACGGACCTTTCCGTCTCGTGCGCCAGGTAGCCGAAAACAACTGGGAGGTGGTAGATCAAACTGGGAAAAAACGTGACGTTGTGAATGTTGCGCGTTTCAAGCCTTGCCACGTTCGATTATGTTCCGACGCCGATGACGCAGACGATGAGTCTGGTGATAATCACGAGGTGCGCGATCCAAGTGGTGATGTGCGCGAGTGCAGTCCAAGGAGAGATGACCGCGAATTACGTCGAGGTGTTGTGCGCGAGAACAGTGCAAAGAGTGATGAACAGGGATTCCATCAAAGTGTTGTGCGCGAATGCGGCCCAAGTGGTGATGTGCGCGAGTGCGGTTCGCGAGTGCACCAAGAACTTGGTTTGCGTCGTGGTGTGCGCGAGACAGAGACCAGTGATCCAGTGCAGCAGTGCGAAGGCTCCGACTCTGAAACTGAACTTTACACCCACTGGAAGACATTTGCAAGCGCCAACAACGGACAACAAGATGTCGCCGCTTACGACACTGACACTGACTTGTATTACAGTGCCAACGAGTGAACTTCCGTGCTCTTTTGTGTTTCGCGATTTCTCAATTGTTGTTTTAATCAAACGTAGTTTTTAAGTTTCTCACTTTTTAGACAGATGTATAAACTTCTCCTAAGTAAGCACCCCCATATACACTTGTATGTAAGATTGTTTTTTCATATTTGTTTGCGTGCATTGTAAATAAAACGAGTGGGTCACTCTTTTTCGTAGGGGGGAGGTGTCGCGAAGGGCAGAGTTAAGCAGAAGGTTTTTCTTTTCAAATGTAGTTAGAGACGTTCTTTTTCGACTGCTCTTTTGAGAAGGACCCTCGGAAGAGAATTCCAGCCGACGGGGGGAAGAAGCTACATCCGGTCGTTTCGTTCGCGCCCCGTGCCCGAACGAGTGAGCGCCCAGCAGGGGGCTGCTAGACGACCGGCCGCCGAAACCCGAGCACGTGTGTGCGCGTCGCTGCTGCTTGCTGGAATGTGCTGTTTACAGAAAGTGCACTAGTTTTGTTCCGAAGCAGGATTCACGCGACCACGTAAACTCGCGTGGGGATTGGTTACCTTCGGCTTGCCTGATTGGTCCTAAGAAGCCGATTGCCAATTGGTGGAAAACCCCGAGGTTCGGTACCCGTGGATGCTGCAAAACTCCATTTAAGCAGCGACTCGGGCCCATTTTTGAGAGAGCGGACTCGGGGCCCACAAGCATCGCACCACCAGGAACAATCATGCAAGTCGACGGGGTATGCCATCATTTTCTATGTCTTGTATTATTTGCCCAGTGTATTTTGTAAATATAAGTTGTGTTAGATAAATAAACCCCCCAATGAGTGCTCTCCGGAATCATCGTGTTGACTCCTCGTCGCTTGCCTGTGCGGACTCGCTCCCACACTTCTTCGTCTCCTGGTCTTCCGATGCTCTTAACTTTTAACAACCCCGACGTTTCGCTACACTATAACGATTAAAACATCTAATAATTATTATTGACGTGACTAATGAAGAATGTTGAAAAGTACAAGAAGTAACAGGTGCAGCCGAACGATGTCAAAGTGCTCCACACTTTCTGAGCCGGTTGGTGTTTGATACTATACTGTGTCCTTGCCGCCTATTCTCACTACATCCTTGGCACTTTTCTAATGCACATTTATTGCTTTCTTCCTTGTCAGCGTCGCCTAAGAGCCATAGTCGCAACGTAAAAACGATGTTGAGGCAAGAGTTACAAGGCGGCTTGAATCTCAGATCGCAGGCAACCTGACAGCAGCGTATCAGGAGCATATCTAAATGAGTAATTGTAGTGAGTGCACCAAACTGGATGTATTACGGTCGGCTCAGCAGCAACCACATTGAACGCACTCAGATAAATCACGAATCAAATTCAGAAAGTTTTTCTTTGCACTTTTTTATTAGCAATTGGCAGGCCACTTTCGCTAATGACACACGCCAGGATTGGCTGTTACTCGCTCTAACAAACGATTATAGTGTCGCGAAAGGCAGAGTTAAGCAGGAGGTTTTTCTTTTCAAATGTAGTTAGAGACGTTCTTTTTCGACTGCTCTTTTGAGAGGGACCCTCGAGGGAGAATTCGAGCCGAGACGGGGAGAAGCTACATCCGGTCGTTCCGTTCGCGCCCCGTGCCCGAACGGGCGAGCGCCCAGCAGGGGGCTGCTGGACGACCGGCGACCGAAACCCGAGCACGTGTGTGCGCGTCGTTGCTGCTTGCTGGAATGTGCTGTTTACAGAAAGTGCACTAGTTTTGTTCCGAAGCAGGATTCACGCGACCACGTAAACTCGCGTGGGGATTGGTTACCTTCGGCTTGCCTGATTGGTCTTAAGAAGCCGATTGCCGATTGGTGGAAAACCCCGAGGTTCGCGTACCCGTGGATGCTGCCAAACTCAATTTAAGCAGCGACTCTGGCCCATTTTGGGGAGAGCGGCCTCGGGGCCCACCAGCATCGCACCACCAGGAACAATCATGCAAGCCGACGGGGTATGCCATCACTTTCTATGTCTTGTATTCATTACCCAGTGTATTTTGTAAATATAAGTTGTGTTAGATAAATAAACCCCCCAATGAGTGCTCTCCGGAATCATCGTGTTGACTCCTCGTCGCTTGCCTGTGCGGACTTGCTCCCACACTTCTTCGTCTCCTGGTCTTCCGATGCTCTTAGCTTTTAACAACCCCGACGTTTCGCTACAATAGATTGTGCAAAGGCGGTTTGGTGAATACAAGTCCATTTTTATTACGGTCTGAGAGCGCTGAATCTATCTAGTATCACATATGCAATCTACTAAGCACCTGTCTCGTCTCCTTTTTCGTGCCTTCTCGTCTACGCTAACTAGCCCGAGATTGCAAAAAAAAAAAAAAAAGCTTTATGAACGCAGAATACATTTCGGCCGAAATATGGACTGCGTGATTGTAAATTGTTGCGTGAATTAACGTGAATAAATTAAGAAGCATAATGCGCCATTACAGTTCACTTAATGTACGCAATATCGAACGGACCGATAACGCCACTGCGATAGAACGACAGCAAGGCGCTCAATGAGTTGAGACATTTTTTAATTATACTTGACAGCCACAGACGAAAGCCGCCACGACGCTACGCCGTCCACCGCATACCAGGCATAGCGAGAGAGAGAGAGAAGACGTCTTGTTCGAAGCCGTACGACCGATCGTGATGGCGCAACGCGAACCGGAAATCGCTCCCGGAGGACTGCTGCGTGTGCTGCCGCATGTCAACGCGCATTCCATTACGCGCAGCAGACTCGAACACGGGGACCGACGCTGCTGACGCGCATGTACAGCCCTGCCGAATGCTCGCGTCGCGAACTACACTACACAGCAGGGAGAGCCCATCGCCCATGCAGGAGCGACGACTGGAGAATGTTATGAGGGCGGTGGCCGCGCCCCATCAATCAGTGATTCGTGCAGCAGTCATCTGCGGCCTCCGACACACCGACGGCTGCGAACCGCGCGGCAAGATGCTGTCGTTGGTATGGCGCCGGAGACTGCAAAGAGAGGGAGAGAGTTGAAGAAAAGAAAGGAGAGGGGGGATCGTGTTGCGCAACGGGGGAAATCCCCTCCCGCGACTCCGTCCGTCCCGAGCGACGCAGACACACAAGGGGTCACTTGTTCGCGTCGCCTGGAATGCGGCCCTTTCTTTACGGCCGCCCAAGATTCCCCTCCTTTTCCTTCGTATTTCTCTATCCGAGAGGCACGCGCTCGCAAGACCGGGTAGCGTGACCTCCCGGAAATTCCATGCAACACGACGGCACGGAGCAGCCGGCCACTGTATGAAAGGACGCTTTCGCAGGTTGTTCCGAGACATTGTTCGAAAGTTCACGCCGTCAAAGACACTTGCCTTTCATGTCGGGCTGTCCTCTGTAAAACGGTCTGTGTGTGCCGCGCTCAGATGACTGCAAACGGAATTTACTTCGCTTGTGTTTCGTAGCCTTTGCGAGCAACGAAATGTTTGGAGTGTGGAATTCCTGGCTTGAACTGTCATGACCTATAGGTAAATAAAGGTGCCGCAGCAGCGAGCGTCAATTCCTTTGCTTTCATTGGTCAAGTGTGGCCTGGTACTCGTAGCTCAGACTCACCTCCGCGCCTGCAGCACTGTAGGTGGCCGCTGATAGGACGTCTTTGTTTCCCCACGATTTCGTCAACAGGAAAGAAAAAGAAATACATAATTTGCGTTCAATGTTTTTGTATCCCTCTAGTAGCTGATTATCTGCCGTCCTCCACAACGTATCCTTTCCTTCGGTAGTCATGGTTACTCTAACAAACTATGTGTTAAGAACTAAAATATACTGGACAGTAATATGCAGCGTTATCCGCTTTACGATGATCGGACATTGTCCACTCTGAAGGATTGACTAAGGAAGTGATCTCCGCGTCACATGACCTATACCCAACTTAACTTTGCTTACGTCACCTACCAGGCACTACATCATCTACCGCGTTCACTCTCTTATCCATACTACCCTATAAGCTTATTTTTCGGGTCAAAAGGTGTGGAGATGCTGAGAGGCAAACATCCACCCATTCTCAGGTCGAAATCTTTGCCTTCCTTTCTCCCATCTTACAAATTATTTACCTCCTAATAATGAACGTTCGCGCTTTCATGGGGCGGTGGGAGCTTCGACGATGGCATTACTCACATCCACGCCTGCGCGGGGTTCTCCATTACACTATAGTTGACTCGCTTCAACTTCGCGAAGCCACAAATTCGGTGCACGCAACTACAGGAGCGCCCATGTGTCGTCGTTTTATCAACTCCTCTCCCTCGCCACGAAGGGATCGGCCGCGGGGCCGAGGCGGTGCACCGTGAGAGAGATTCCTCGAAGTGGGCGCTCGACTTGAGTCATGTTTACAAGTCGTTCGTCGAACTCGGCCCGCCACGCCAGAGGCCACCGACCGTGATTGTTGGCGCCCTCCCAAAAACACGGCCCGCGCCCCACGGCCACCTTACACGCTATGCGCTCCTTCCTACGCTTATATGACGTCACCCGAAGTGCGAGTAAGGCTTCTACCGCACGCGTTCCCTAACGAGCCGACAAAAGAGAGCCGTCGTCGTAATCCGGAGACAAATTAAAGGAGAGGGAGAAGAAGTACACCCTCTCCCGGCCATCACCCTCGCTATTCTACTTCGGTTTGCGAACATTGAGCCAAGCTATACGGCGCGCCATTCAAGGACGGCGAACAAAAGAAGCTGTTGTGACTTAAGCAAGAGGGCGTATGGCTTCTTTGTGGGAGGGCGTCAAGAATCTTTTACATTATCATGGTGTTACTTAAACTCTCTATTGTATGCGCAACGCGTCAGTGATGTTTTGTTGT
>NW_023614941.1:15000-39223 GCF_013339695.2 Rhipicephalus sanguineus
CCTGTCTCTCTCTCTCTCTGTGCACCGCGGTCGTAAACAGTGTTTGCACGCCGACCCTGCAAAAGCTGGCCCAAAAGAGCTGACCGCCGGGCCAATGCCGTGACGGGGCACACATTTCCGCGCTCGGCGACACATTCCACGCCCTCTCCTCCGAATGGGCGAGCGCGTTTGTTTTTCGCCGAAAACGTGGGGATTGCCACAGCGTTTTATCGCGGGGCCGACCACCGAAGTCAAGTGCTCGCTCTCGTTCAGTCGCCGTGTTTTTGCCCACATCTCTGGAAAGAGAGATTCCAACGTACTTGACTGCCAGTTTCCGGGGGAGAGGTCCCGATACGGGAGGGCAGTGACAACCAGCGAGTTCTCTCTCTCACCCATCGAGTCAGGGCCCTGATGACTCACCACCACTGCGCGCCGCCAGTGCAAGGTGTCAATAGGTGCGGTGGGCCTGCGGGGGCTGTAAATGATAACGACTCCTCAGGCGCGAGTATACAGGCGATTACGAGTCGCTTGCATGCTCATCTGACACCGCCCGACAAACAACAACGGCACGGGAAGGGGGGAGGGTGCTTTCGCCTCCTTTTCGCTTCACTTTCGTTCTTACTTTCCGCACGGCGTGACGCACCGAAGAAGAATGGGCGCTGTTGACAACAACAGACTCTGTCTTACAGGAACGACGCCTTCGACAATTTCTGTGTGAATGAATGAATAGATTTTATTTAAAACAAATCCGGCAGTTTCCCTTGGGGCGAGGCGGGGGGAAGAGGGAATTAAGAAAAGAAATCATCGTCCAAGCACTCCGCACAGATGATTAACCAGTGAAGCTAATACGTGCGGCCCCGATGTTTATCACGAGCTGGGATCTATCGAAGTGTCTTCTGTTGTACCTTTTCTATTTCTCTATCAACACATTCAAGAGATGCTCTTCACACTTTGCTTTTGGTGACGTTCGCTTAAAGGATATTAAGAACACCTAAAATGATTTCACGGGCAGCGATTCATGCTGCGGCGGGTATACCGTGCTGACAAAAAACATGAAGAGAAACCAGTGCGAGCGCGCGGACCCTTCCAGGTAGCGCTGCTTCTTCATTGTAGTTCCTGCCTACTCAAAGGACCGTAACATTTTCACACATCCCAGCCATATTCAGCTTCGCTGTTTAAGAAAAATGAAAAGTGGTAGATCATAGCAGACACCAGCCATGGTATAGCTTGGCAGGTACGCGTTGTCGCGCTGCTAAGCTCGGGGGCGCGGGTTTGATCCCCGGCCACGGCGGCCGCAACGCCGCCGCATTTCGATGAGGGCGATCGAAATGCAAGAACACCCGTTCACTTACATTTAGGTGCAAGGTGAATAACCCCAGATGATCAGGATTAATCCGAAGTCCGCCACTACGGCGCGCCTTGGAGCAATATCCTGCTTTTGGCACGTAAAACCCCAGAAATTATGATTGAACTATAAGAGATGAAATAACACTTGAAAAGCTATAGATGGCGCGCTGCTTATTCTGGTCTAGTCACCACGCAACTTGTCGGAGCGATCACTAGTATCTTTTTTTTTTTTTAGGGGGCGAAGCTCCTTATGCCGTGGGTCTGTCCATCCTCCATTTGTAGGTTTGTTTGTAGTAGCCACCTCTAGTACGTGAGAAGCGCGCGTTCTGGTATGCGGTAGAAGAAGAAGACGACGTTGACGAGTGAGACTCTCGTGCGTGTTCACCTGTGTGGCTCTCTTTCTTCTTTACTACGTCTCGTGTTTTCAACGACACCCGAAGACAACATTTCAGAAGTACCGCGCCATGAGGCTCCCTCTTGGCACGCTTTCTCTTTAGCTCGGAGTCGCCAGATGGAAGACAAGGCTGCGGAACGGAGGGCACGGAAGGCGGCGGCAGCGCGCGCTCGCAGACAGAATCCTGAGAGCCCGCGAGGCCGAAGCTGCACGTCGACGCCGGGAGAAAAGCGTAATTTTCTTTCCTCGAGGGATCGTGCACGCGAGAAAAGAAACGAAGGAGTGCGAGGAGGAAACCGGCATCGGCCGACGGCTGTTCCACCGCCGGACTTCACCCCCAGGAGACCAGATTCCTCCTCGCACTCCTCCGTTTGCGAGGAGGAAACCGCTCTGAAGGACGCCTGTTCCGCTTCTCGGCATCTTCTCTCTTCGTCGCGCCTGTCGACATCCGATCACTTCCTTTCCTCTTTCTTTCTACTTTTCTTTTATCCCCCCGTGTCGCCTAAAGGCAGACAGAAATTAGGTGCCTTTTTCCTTTTCCTCCCGAACCACCAAGAAGGGAGACGTCTGTGGCAGTTTATTTCTTTCTCTTTTTTTGTTTCTTTTTTTATGAGGGGGAGAGGAGGCGCTGGCGCTCGGCGCCCGCTCCCTGTCCGACCAAGTTTGACTGGTTTGGCACGAGTGGGCTGCGTGAGTCCTGTTAGCTTTTGAGCGCGTAGTGCGAATCTGCGTGTCGACGATGAGCAGTACTGTTGATGTTCAGGAGCCTATTCTCAGAAGGCACTTGCAGGACTTAAAGCATGAAGATGGCATTTGGTCTGGGTACCTAAAATCGGAAAGGGTTATTCACGTGTGTCAGGTACTAAAGTGCTCGTGAGATAAAGATCAGGCTGTGCTTAGAGTATGTGTTACTTTCGTGTGGGGGTATCAATGGGAACCAACTCGCAGGGATAATTTGTTTCTCCCTTCAGTATCTGCTGGGATAATACATTTGTTTGTACACTAGCTTATGCCTCGGTTTGTAGTAGGCGCGTTGCTTATAAATGTACCGTGCTTGTAATCAGCCAAGCCATTTAAAAAATACGGCTTTATTGCTAAATTCGAGGCTCTAACTTACTAATGTTTGAAGTTTGAAAAACAGCGCATAGACAAAAACGTGCTCTATTTACGGAAAAAGATGCAATTCCATTCCCATTCCATTCCGTACAAAAGGCGCTTAATTCCATTCCGCTTCCATTCCACCAAGCGTTGTCCCCATGCCATTCCCATTCCATTACAGGGTCGCGAAAATGCGGAATGATTCCGGATTCATTCCAATTCCGGAGTGGCAACCCCGCAACACTGGTAGATATCAAGCTAGAGGAGGCAGGCAAGGCAGGCCCAACAAAATCTCAAATGACATGCTTACTTCTCATACGTTAATGACTGATAGCCTTCAAATTCATTAGGCTGCAGTCTACAGATACAAATCCGAGTGTATATGAAATGCACGTAATGCTGATAAATTGAGACTTATTTCCTGTTCAGCATTTCAGCTGGTTGGTTAGCTTTGGAAATTATCAATAATTGCGAAATCTACAAACACTGCTACGATGAACACGAGTGGTTGCATGTTGTACACGATCTCACATTATCAAGCACAGAATATAATTGTGAGAAGTACAGGGATCATATAATCGGCGCTCAACAGGATGGATACATAACCTCTAGATCCTGAGCCGACCATGCCAAAAGAAAATACAAAAAAGCCTAGCCGTAAGGGGCGTAGTTCCAGGAGTTCATTCCGGGTGGGAAGGTTGTCTGACTCCTCTTTACATATGTTCTTGCGTATGGTCAACATTGCCGCTCATTAGTACGCCGGAGAAACGTCAAGAGTGTAGTCCTTACGAAGCAGCCGCGCACGCGCATGCGCGCACACACGCACACAATGCGATAGCTTCTCCTAGGAACGAGCCTTCCCCCTTCTGATGGTGTGTAAAACACACACACACACACACACACACACACACACACACACACACACACACACACACACACACACACACACACACACACACACACACACACACACACACACAAACAGAAAATACGCAGTACCAGGTAGTACGTGGTTGCAACGTCTGACCCGGGACGAAGAGCCGCTTTAAACACACGCGTATTCATTAATTCCTTATTTGCCCCGTTTCTCGCAGCTGCGTACGCGAAGTAGTAGCTGAATTAGAGAAGCGAGTTGGACTAGTTGGTGCGTATTAACTGCGGACGTATCTACTAGCGCGAAAAACACAAAGGACGAGGTAAATACGGAAGATTAGCGCTGCGTCCTGTCTGCCGTGTTTACCTCGTCCTTTGTGTGTTTTTCGCAGATACGTCCGTAGTTAGTAGCTGAACACCAAACTCTAGACGCGCGGGTACGCCGACAACGCAGACACCGAAGTGTGGCCAAACCGGCACTGCACGCGCTACATTGGACAACTGTACTAGTCTACACCGCGCCCGTGCAATGCGCGCATCAAACCAAACAGAAAAAGAGAGAGAGAGAGAGAGAAAAATAAACTGCCGTCGCGGAGCAGAAGCCCCGCCCTAGACGGGCGAGTTGTGAAAACAACGTCTCCCTGCTCGGGACGTCCTCCCGGTGGTGCAGGCCGGCGGTAGAACAGCCGTCCGCCCGTCGCGGTTTCCTCCTCGCACTCCTCCCTTCTCTTTCTCGCGTGCGCGATCCCCCGAGGAAAGAAAATTACGCACGCCGCGTAGCAGATTCCGCCGTTCGAGCCCGCGAAGCCGAAGCTGCACGGCTGCGGCGAGAAGACCCCGCCGTTCGAGCCCGCGAGGCCGAAGCTGCTCGACAAGCTACACGGCTGCGGCGAGAAGACCATCCGAGGGACGTGTATAGACCTGGTATTTTCTAATTTCAAGTTGGAGGCCGTACAAGAACCGCTGTCCCTTCACTTCACGGACCTTAAAGCCGTGATAATGAAGGGACAACGCAAGCCAAGCACCATCTAATTAAGAAAAATAAAAGTTTCGTGTTTGTAATATATACACAGTGTTTCTCACTCTTCATACGATGATTGATGGGGCGTTACACAGAACATTCACGGTTTACCGATGATTCTCTCCGGAGCTTCGCACCACTCATCATCATTCACCACGTGGATATGCTGTGATTTTTTTTGCAGCAGGGCTGCTATGGTGGAGCTTTGCCGCGTGTCGTAGATAGAAAATTATGATGATCATGAACCGGCACGCGCTCAATCACTGCACAAGCACTCGGTACAGATGGCTAACGCGAGAAGCTGCAAGGTGCATGTGGCCTCTAATCGGTGTTTGCCGCCCGTATCTTTCCTCGTTATTAATATTTTAGTGGACCAGCGTGATGAGTAGTGCAATTCGCGCAATTTATGTGGCGCATGCGCGCTATAGGAGCTTCACAGCAGAGCTGTTAGGAGTGAAAACGATAGAAGGCGAGAGAACGAATACAGAGAGGGAGAGAAAGAAAGACAGAGTAAGAAAAAAGAAAGCGAAGAAAAAAGGGAAGAGAGACAGAAGAAGGCAGAAAGACAGAGAAACAAATTGACATATAGAGAAAGAGATAGAAAGAGACAGGCTAAGAAAATATTTAAAAAAGAGCGCAAGCATATCTACGTATAGTACAGCTAGTATAGCCATAGGTGGGAAAGAGACAGGTGAGAGGGTAAAAGCCTAGCCAAGACAGGACCAGTTGGGTGCCCACCAGCCCTGCTCTGACCCAGTGTTGCACGACATAGTGCAAGCTGCGCTAATTTTAGCAGCGAAGCTGTTTAAGCTAGCCGTAATTTGTGTGTGCGGCCTATCAGAAAACTATCATCATCATGAACGGGTATGTGCCACAGAATTTGGGCAGATTCCCTCCACTCACCGCTGCGGCGTGACCTGTAATAACACTGAAAACGAGTACAGAGAGAGAGAGAGAGAGAGAGAGAGAGAAATAGATACAGAGAAAGAAAAAAACTCTTGCCGAAAAAAGATTCTTTGGGAGGCGGGATTCGAACCCGGGTGCCCTCAATCCGAAGGCGAGCGTCCTAACCGCTCGGCTATCCAGGTACGCTAACAGAGCATAGCCTTGAATACTATTCGCAATGCCCGTAGACTGTCGCGCCACCGAGCGGAATTCAGGAGCGTCCTCTCGAGGAGGGTTAGTAGACGACAAAATGGCGGCACTATGCAGTCGCTCCCTTGTTCGGCTGTGCTAGCCTCAGTGTTAACGCGTTGGCAAGAAAGGAACACTACGACTTTGCATGTTCCCTGCATCAGCGAACAAACCGGGCCCTCCGTGACACGAGAAATCTGATTCGTTCTTGCGAGGCGCGAAGTTTTCGTGAAAATACGTGGCAACTCGCGCTTTCAATGCTAGCCCACAGTGTACACATACTAGCAGCTTCGCGAGGCTTTCTGTAGCCACGTAGGTAAGTTAAATGTTATCGTCTGACATATTCAGTTGAAGCTCACCCTGTTTTACTTGCATATATAATTGGTCAGTGTTTCTTGTAGTGCATGAGTCCCATAACACTGCACGCGGGAGGGAGGTCGCGCGGGCTCGCGATGTGCTCATGTATAAGTGAGCGATCTCAAGTTGGCGATACATTAAAATAGGGCCTCAATCCTTTGTCAGCAAAGCGCTGTTACGAATCGTGCGAGCGACGTTTCAATCATTCGAAGACGCGTCTGCTCGACGCCTTTCGTGGAGCGAACCCTTTCCATCCACGCCGTCCTTCGCCAGTGTGTTGGGTTTCATAGCCACCGCTGCGCCGCTTGTTTTTGTACGTTTGTTGATAGGTGGCAGCACACTGCAAGCGATTTGCTTGTTGACCGGTCTGAGAGCAAAACGTTCTCCGCGCCCAGACGTCTGTCTAATTGTAAACGTGGTGACGCGGAGTGGTCGAAGTCGTTCGGCGGAGGAAATTCTTCAGGTTACTTTCAGCAGTGATGTTGAAAGAAACCATCTTGACGACGAGGATTTTTCACTGGACGTAGAAGACTGTGAAAGCACCGAGAGTGACAGCGACGATGAACCACCAGCTGCTAACTCACGAGGAGCGAGTTGCACTTCACGTCCCCTCGTGCGTTAATGTTCTTTCACGCTCGTAAGTCACTTTGATTGTATTTAATGTATAATATCCTTGAGCGAGATCAAAATAAAAGCATAGCTCCTCTTGTGCATTGCATGTATCACAATTATTGTGGATATTATGGAGCGCCGCATGCCGCCAACACGCTCGAGCTCGACCAATGAAGCGAAATGGTTAGAGCGATGGAACGTGCAGTCACGGCCACAATCCACGCCTCTCGGCAAACTTCTTCGACGTTGCGAAAAGCATACGTGTTTATTCTTTTCGATATTCATGTTTCGATCGTGCTGATCGAACCTGCAACATGCGAGTGAAGTACACACGGCTAGAGTATCAGCATGGCTGTGACACAAGCGCTACTGAATGGCATGTTAAATGCTTCTGTTCCGTTGAAGACGTAACTCCGCGTTTTCGACTGCGCAAGTAATGACGACGGGGTATTATCACTGAACACTTTTATGTTTGCAAGCCATCATCACGCGCAGCAGCGATGGCGCTACTCGCTGGCGGCCTACTACTGCGGCAAATCCGTCAGGCAGGCTCGGTACGTACTACCTCGGAGTGCCGTTCAGCTCATACGTCAATTCTAGTTCATACAGGTTTATGTAGCAAGCACAGGATTTCGCAAAGCATCGTTATGCACGGTAACGGAGCTGAAATATAACCTTTCACTTCGCAGCAAATAATCAGGTGGCGAGTACTTAGCACTTTCCATGGTTTGGGAAAGTATTTTAGTCTCATATCCATTCCAGCGCAGCTCATGACTTCATCCGGTGAAAGTGGCACGGTCCGTACGTCCGCACGTCCTATTTGTTCCTATGCTAACAAACGGGTTGACCCTCCTCCTGGCGCCATATTGAAAAGCACGGCGCGCCACCTATAGTTCGTGGGCACTGCGAATAGTGTAGCGAGAGCATAGGTCGGCACTGTAAGAGAATACTCACTCATACTCACTCACCCCAATTTTTTCCGCCTTCGCACTCACTCACGTTCATACTCACGCCTACTCACACTCATAGGCACTCACTCACGTTCATACTCACGCCTACTCACACTCATAGGCACTCACTCACGTTCATACTCACGCCGACTCACACTCATAGGCACTCACTCACGTTCATACTCACGCCTACTCACACTCATAGACACTCACTAACGTTCATACTCACGCCTACTCACACTCATAGACACTCACTCACGTTCATACTCACGCCTACTCACACTTATAGGCACTCACTCACTTTCATACTCACGCTTACTCACACTCATAGGCACTCACTAACGTTCATACTCACGCCTACTCACACTCATAGGCACTCACTCACGTTCATACTCACGCCTACTCCCACTCACAGCCACTCCATCATGTTCATACTCACGCCTACTCACACTTATAGGCACTCACTCACTTTTATACTCACGCCTACTCACACTCGAAAGCAGTCATTCACGTTCATACTCACGTCTACTCACACTCATAGGCAGTCACTCACGTTCATACTCACGCCTACTCACACTCATGGGCACTCACTCGCGTTCATACTCACGCCTACTCACACTCATAGACACTCACTCACGTTCATACTCACGCCTACTCACACTCATAGACGCTCACTCACGTTCATACTCACGCCTACTCACACTTATAGGCACTCACTCACTTTTATACTCACGCCTACTCACACTCATAGCCACTCACTCACGTTCATACTCACGCCTACTCGCACTTATAGGCACTCACTCACGTTCATACTCATGCCTGCTCACGCCAATTGGTACTCACTCGCGTTCATACGTGCACGCCCACTTACGCTCATAAGCACTCTCGTTCATACTCAAGTGTACTCACACTTATGGGCAATCGCTTCCGTTCATACTCATACCTGCTCATACCCATCGGTACTCACTCGCCTTCAGTTCCTACTCGCGCCCACTCACACTGGTAAGTACTCACTCGCGCCTACTCACACCTACTCACAGCCATTTGTACTCACGTTCGCTCATGTCTACTCACTCCCATGGGTACTCTCACATTCATACAAATCTACTACACTAGTATGTTACCTTCATACTCATGTCTGCTCACATCCCTCGTCACTCACGCCTTTGAAATGAGTCTACTCATGAATGAACATGCCAAGCTTTCCGCTCTACTCACACTCACATGCGTTCATACTGAAGTACACTCCCGTTCACATATACTCGCGTTTACACGTCCACTAGCTCCCATATTCGACCATTACCGCTCACACCCACTCAACCTCGCCGGGTCTCATTGGGTCTCATCTGTCTCTCACACTGAACGTTTTGTATGCATTCGCATCTAAGATGATCTCTCATATATTCGCGTTATATCCGAACGTGCAGATTTGCAATGAATGTTAGGGACAAACCGCGGATGTTAACACTCGTGCAAGAGAGATGTCCTATGTATGTGTTTTATATGCGATGTCGGGACCGCGGAAAAAATTTTCGAAGTAACCGAATGTCGAATTATCGAAAGTATCAAGAAAACAATAAACAAGTGTCTATTACATCAATGCATTTGCCTTTTCTTGATGAATACGTAAATTCATGGTACATATTTGGCATATAATTAAGAGAAATGTAAATGCCGCAAATTTATTTGCGACTTCGTTCACAATGTGACCGCGGCTCAAGACAGCCGTGTCTTAACACTAAACGTGCTCTGCCCCCCTTCCTTATTACGTACCGCCACCACCCACGCGCACGTGATCATAACATTTTCGCCGGAAAAATGATCGGCAAATGAGCGTTCATTCATCACAATTCCGCAACCGAATTTTATTCTAGCACGTGGACTGCGGCTGAAGCTCTTCATCTTCAACAGCTTCCACTATGTTCGAGTTGCGAGACAGTGCGTGCGCATTGCCCGAATTCAAAACGAAGCTACCGAGTGCCGCATCCGCTGCGGACGAAAGCGTGGTTGCTAAATGAAGACGGGATCATAGCGTCAACGCAGTTCCGAAGGCGCGCGCGCGGCCTGCGCCCACAGTCGAAACGAAACTGCTCAGCACAGCATCCGCTGCTGAATAAACCTGGCTCGCTAATGCACAATAATGGGTGGCGACTACGCAGTTCTAAAGGGACGCGGTGAAAACGAAACTATTGCTTGTCGCAGCTTTGACCCGCAGTTGCCGCAGGCGCTATGTACGCGATCATAGATATATCGCCCACGCAGTTCGCGTATGCCGAGTAAAATCGAAGATGAAGCAAGTGGACCGCAGCCGTCGAAATGGCTAGATCGTAGATGACGACCACGCCTTTATGAAGGACCGCAGCCGTTTGAGTTGTTCACGAACGCCGTTTTCTCTCCTGTGAGTCGAGCATTTGTGGCGCTTCGTGCTTGGCGCGCTCCGAGGATCGTCCGAATGAACCGGGTTGCGGTCAAATATGACCGAATTAACGAGAGTTTGATACACTTAAACAATGCATAAGCTTGCCAGGACCAGAGAACACGTCCGAATTATCCGATTTGCCGAATTAACGGGGTGCGAATTAGCGACCTTTTACCGTATAACCTTTCATTTTCGACGACTGACCAAATAGCAAATGTATGACGCGCCTATTTGCTAACTGCACCTTCACTGTTTATGCCAGGGGTCTCAAACTCACCTCAGCTTACGAGCCGCAGTCACGTAAATTTACTCCCGCAAGGGCCAGGGCACAGTGACGAAGGTAAGAGTGGGGGGTGGGTAGGAATAGTTTGTACAAAATTCCAGCTAGCGTTGCCATGTGAAAGACCTTTCCCATATTTCATAAATGGGGTCATTTCTGAAGGGGATTTTGTGCCAGGATTCCAACGACATATCTACCTCCAAAATGACTCAAATATGGATGACGGTTCTGAGAGTTTGTTTCCCTGTTAGGTATCCATGTCCAGCAATCTGGGACATAGAGTACTGCGGCAAAGTCGACCCTAAGGGGAAGCGCTCGGCGTCGCTATGGAGAGCGTTCTTTAAAAATTGATTACTGAAGAATGCCTTAATTTTCGCAAATTGCACTTAAGGGACTTAACGCTGACAACGTTCTTATGCTGTACATCGCGATTAGTTTGAATTCGCCGGCCGGATGTTTTTCCCGAGACACTTTCGTAGATCCGTTGAAAATGCATGGGGTGATATTTCAAAAGTTAATTGTAGCGCAACGATCATTTATTCGCTAAATGCATTCTAGTGGCATGTACAGTACGACAACCTTTCCATGTGCTTGCAGTTTGGTATGATTGCGCTGGCTGGATTTTTTTCCCGTAGAGTTTTTCCAAATCCTACTGCGGGAAAGCAGCCCTACAGGGGTAAAAACATGCCTGTCGCTAAATTGATGAGAAAGTGCTTGTTGATCACGTTAAAACTCAGAAAAGTCTGCAGATGTGATGCACATTATCACGCTGACGTATAGGATATTCGTAATAGTAATAAATAATAACAAAGAATCTAACAATTTATTTGAAATTTATCGGCGCAAGCTCATAGTGTAGAAGCACATGTATAGTATAGACGGTATTTCAAGGTATATAGTTACGATAAGACGATAGATTATAATTTCATATAATGGATTTCTACTGTTCATTTTTATCGTTGATTAGTAATCAAGATTAATTACTATCATTTAATTATATGCAACCTAGTGTTCAGTGCTGTCAAACGAAAAGTATCCGAAATGGCGATGTAGCGTTTTAATAATAGCACTGACATCTATATTTATTTAGTAATCATGGTCATCCTCATCATGGTATCTATCTATCTATCTATCTATCTATCTATCTATCTATCTATCTATCTATCTATCTATCTATCTATCTATCTATCTATCTATCTATCTATCTATCTATCTATCTATCTATCTATCTATCTATCTATCTATCTATCTATCTATCTATCAAGCCGCCTACGACTTTGTGCGCTCTTGACCGTTTCGTTACCGGGATGTGCACCAAAATTGGTGTGGCATCACGTGACTGCATGACGAACGTAAATGACAGGTCATAAGCTCATAATCTTGACATGCATATCATGAACGGTATCAATTACATGCCACGGTCTTGTCCTCTGGTTGCCGTTTCGTTAAATTAATGTATACCAAAATTGGTAAGGCGTGACAAGAGTGTATGACGAACATAATTGACTGGTCGTAACGCGCAAGTCATGATATACACGTCATGTACAGCATGATTTACAAGACACGGCGTTGGGGCGCTCGCGGCCGTGTCATGAAATGAATATGTGCCAAAATTGGTATGGCGTGACATTTCTGCATGATGAACATAAATGACAGGTGGTAATATCAAAATCATAAAATGCATGTCATGTATAGCATGACTAAGATTCCACGCTCAGGGTGCGCTCGCAACGGTTTCGCTAGTTTGATAGATACCAAAACTTGTATGGTGCGACGTGACTATATGCCGAACATAAATTAGAAGTAATAACATTAAAATCATGACATTTATGCCATGTACGGCATGATTTACATGCCACGCTCATGGTGCGTTCGCGGCCGTTTCATTCATTGGATATATACCAATATTGATATGGCATGACATGATTGTATAAAGAACATAAACGACAGGTCCTAACATGCAAATTGGGACATGCATATCATGTACGACATGACTTTCATGCCGCGCTTATGATGCACCTGACGAATACACCGCCCATAGAAACATCAGCCAACTGGTATGAGGCCCTTAGGTGTCTCATCAAACGCGAAAATTGACTGCCGGCGTCTTCGAGATTTGGCGACATGTGACGATACTTCGCGAGACCGGCGACGGCGTCGAAGGATGCAAAAAAAGTAATTGAGGGTCTAGAGTCACGTGATACTCACGTGAATATGCGCGTGCCTGTGTACGTCGCCAGATTTTGAGAAGTGGCGACATCGAACACTCTAAAAAAAAAGGGAGCGAGAAGGGAGCAACGGGCTCCGTTCCTCCTTCGGAGCCGCGACTTTCTCCTTTGCGGACGATTTACTCGTCGCGCCCTCTTGCGGCAAGCGCCAAGGGAAAAACTTTTCTCCTCAACCACGTGACTTGCGCGCGCGCGCATGCGCACGCCGAGTTAAATCGTGATTCCGTGCTGCGGAGAGCGGCTGCCCTTTCGCGCTCACTCGGCAGCCTCAGACCAGCGACGTCAACGCACATCACCCGGCCTGGGGCGGACGCAGGACAGACCCACGTGGCAGAGAGGTCAGGGACATCCTGCTGCAACTGGGACTGGTGATACTCAACACCGGGGCCGTCACCTATCTCCGTCGCGGAGCCCGGGCCACCAGCACAGCCATCGACCTCAGCGTGGCCACGGAGGGTTGCCGGTACGCCTGGAAGCCGTTCCCAGACACTTGGGGCTCGGACCACCTACCCATCCTGCTGAGCCCCTTCCGAGGCAAGGCCCCCCGGGACCGGGAGTACCGTGTGGTAGACTGGAAGGTCTACCGACACCTGTTCAGGCAGGACACAGGCAGCAGGGACCTCTTGCAACAGGTGGCCGACAACGCAAGAGCGGCAACGGTCATCGCCAAGGTCCAGCAGGGGCAGCCTGCCCCGGACATCCAGCACCTAGCCTTGAGGGCAGCGCGGAGGCGAGCGGAACGTCAGGCCCTGAGCAAGGTCCAACCGGAGCTGTGGACAGTGTTCCGGAGGGTCGACGCCGTCTGCAGACGCCACGCACGCCGACGCAGGAACCAGGGCTGGGTGAGCATCTGCGTCTCCATCGACCGATCACGTGACGGGACCCGAGCTTGGCGCCTGCTGAAGTGCCTGCTGATGGTGCCACGGGCTTTCAACCAAGTGCTGTCCTTGGCCGTCCACCTCACCATCGAGGCTTCGGACCTGGCGGAACAGCTGGCCGACCAGTTTGCTGCCAGGGACATCGTCCAGCTGCCTGCTGCACCACCACCTGCTGCCCTCCAGTGCCCTGCCTCCTGCCACCATCCCGGGTGGGTAGCCGCGCAGGTACAGGAACTGTGCAACGAGCCCATCGGGATGCACGAGCTGGAGGCTGCCCTCGAGGGATCCAAGCGACGAAGTGCTCCAGGAGCCGACGGCATCACCTTCCAGATGCTCCGCAACCTGGATAGCACCGGCCGTCAACGACTACTGGAGTACTACAACAACGTCTGGAACACCGGAGTCCTACCGGAGTCCTGGCGGACCGCGGTTGTCGCGCCAATCCTGAAGCCCCGGAAGAAAGCCACAACCCTCTCCTCGTACAGGCCAGTCTCACTCACCTCGGCACCCTGCAAGGTGATGGAGAAGGTAGCCCTGGAGCGACTGGAGTGGATTGCCGACCAACTGGACTTCTTCCCCGAACAGCAGACAGGCTTCAGACGCCACCGGTGCACAGCTGACTCCATCTCGGACGTCGTCGCCACCCTCGAGGATGCCAAGAGCTGCGGGGACGTGGCCATGCTCCTGCTGCTGGACGTGGAGAGCGCCTTCGACGGTCTCCCACACGAGGTCGTCGAGGGAGCCCTGGACCGACTAGGCATCAGCGGGAGCCTCCGCAGCTTCGTGACCGCCTTCCTGTCCGGGAGGACCTTTTGCGTCCGTGTTGGAAGGAAGACCAGCCGACCCAGGGACATCACCGCAGGTGTACCACAGGGATCCGTGCTGAGCCCCTTCCTCTTCAACATGGCGATGGCGGGACTTCCAGCTTCTCTCCCGACAGGCACCAAGTTTCCGACCCGCTGCTCCGTCTATGCTGACGACGTAGCACTCTGGGCCCGGAGACCAAGGCAGTCCATCCCAGCCATCAGGAGGTCACTGCAGGCGGCCCTGGATGCAGTCATCACCTACCTCGGAGGCATCGGACTCAAGGTCTCCGCCACCAAGACTGAGGCCCTGCTGATCCACCCGCTGGCGGCAGCACGGACGTACGTGAAACGGCTGAGGGTCGGCAACCGCAGCCTGCCATGGAAGCCGACGGTGAAGTACCTGGGGCTCACCATCGACCACCGGCTCACCTGGATACCAGCTGCCAAGGCCGCCGCCGCCCAGGTCACACGTGTCCAGGGAGCCATCAGCAAGCTGCAACAACGTGGCCGAGGCTGTTCCACCAAGTGGGCACTACGGCTCAACCAGGCATCGGCGTCCTCGGTCCTGCTGTACGCCTTCCCACTGGTGACTCTGACCCCGGCCAGGAGACTCCACCTGGAGGGACTTCACAGGAAAGCTCTGAGGGCCATCCTGGGGCTCCCCAAGTGCTCCCCCGTGGCAGCGACTCTCGCCGAGGCGGGAGAGTGGCCCCTGTCCCTACGCATGCTCCAGCGTGCCCTGGGGCACATCGACCGCCTTCACCGTGCAGCCGACGGCAGGACCCTCCTGGAGCGCCTTCGCAGCCAGCCAAGGTCACGGATGGGCGGACTCTGTCAATTCTACCACCAGATGGTCCCGGATCCGCCAGTTCCGGTCACCCGTCCGCCTCCCCATCACCGGCCACCCGAGGTCCACCTGTCCTTGGATGGGGCCACCAAGCGCCGCACGCCTGCGGCAGCACTGCAACAGGCTGCCACCTCCAAGCTCCAGGAGCAACTGGAAGGGCGACTGCAGGTCTTCACCGACGGATCCGTCATGCCAGACGGGACTGCAGCGGCAGCGTGCGTCATCCCGTCCAAGGCCATCAGCAGGCAGTGCCGGCTGCCCTTCCCGGCGAGCTCTACGGCTGCGGAGTTGGCTGGACTTCACCTGGCGGCGGACCTGCTGGCCGAGGGCATCCCAGCCGAGCCGATTGCGGTCCTCTGCGACAGCAAGGCGGCACTGCAGACGCTGGCCAACCATCGCCGCGCCGGGCTCACTGGAAACCTCCTGGCAACCAAGTTCCGGGCCCTCGCGGCATCTGGGGCATCCGTCTCCTTCCACTGGCTGCCCTCTCACGTCGGCATAGCTGGCAACGAGGAGGCGGACAGACTGGCCAAGGCAGCACACCAGCCAGGCATCCCCATCACCCAGGCCGTGGCGGCCAGGGACTACTCGCAGGCCCGCCTCAAGAAGCTCCTCGTCACAGTCCACCCTGACCGGAGGGTGGCCAACGGGCAGGGACCAAAGCTTCTCCCAGAGACGGGCCTCACCAGGAGGGAACGAGCCTCCCTGCTGCGACTGCTGACCGGCTGTGTGTGGACCGCGGCCCGCCGCTACCTGAAGGGTCGCTGCGCCTCCCCGGCCTGCAGCCGCTGCGGCGACCCCGAGACCCTCGAGCACCTCCTTTGTACCTGCCCCGGATTGGCAAAGGAACGCTCGACAGTCACCACAGCCTACCGGAGGCAGGGCCTTCCTGCCACTACCCTGGAGCACCTCCTCTTCCCATCCCGTCCCCATCTACCAGCGCTCCGGAGCCTGGCGGATTTCATCGAGGAGACGGGAATCGCGGCCTACCACTGAGACCGGGGCCCTTGCCGCTCTTATCCTTGCTGCCGGCCTGCTGCTCTTCGTACTGATGACCTCTGTGCCTCTACACCTCTAACCTTCTCTTTCCTATCCACTGTCATCCCCTCTCCCTTTCCCGCAGGCGCTGCGCCGTGCTCCCGACCGGGCTGCAGAAATTAGGCGCCTTTTCTTCTACAAACCACACCTACCTAGACCAGACTATCCAGTGCTACCGATCTCGGCCAGTCGCGTGCAATTACTTGTACCTAGGATTGATGCGAGGAACACACGAGTGACGTTCATTGTTTTTGTTCTATGTGTTGAGTAACGTGTGTGGCGTTTTTTTTTTCTTTTTTTTTATAGGCTCGGCGTGTGCGCGATGCGCCGCATACTTCCGTGTGTCTCGTGTTGTTTGTATACGTTTGCGCACGATCTGCTTGTCATAAATACAGCAAGTCCCGCTTCACAAAACAGTCTTGTTGTAATGAACACCTTAGACTGTACACCAATAATTCAACTTTTTTCAGCGTTAACATACTTGACTAGAGCACGCGTTTTTAGTTTTACACAGCACTTATAGCACTTATCAATACAACAAGCAATATAAAGCATGAAGGTTAATTTTTACAACATTTTAGCAAACGTGATACCACTGGACAGTGCATGCGTGAAAGTACGATAACATATAATTGCTGGCGTTTGACGTGTCGAAACCACCGTATGATTATGAGGCACGCCGTAGTGTGGGACTACGGATTAATTTCGATCAACTGGGGTTCTTTAACGTGCACCCGAACATAAGCACATGGGTGTTCTTTGCCTTTCGCCCCCATTGAAATGTGGCCGCCGCGGCCGCATTTTAACGTTAACCTGCATCATAATTGCACATATCTGAAAAATAAGTCAATGACTTCTGTCAATTAAGCCAAAATTCTCAATCACATGCGTTTTGGAATACGCATGCCATCATTGAGAACTAGGACCGACTTATGCACGCGTGCAGTATGTATCTCTCGTTCTCAGGATTTTGCTTTGGCTTGCGAAACTCAACACAAAATGCGCTTCTAATGACAGCTGTGCACAGTGGGTAATCGCTAACACTCTCACTCACCTTTGTGAAAAGAGTATTCCAAATCTAACGCAAGACAAACCACCGCCACAACGACAACTACACAGCTGTCGCACAATGACCACAATTTCACACGCCAGGCGAATACCGTGACGTAACAGTAGCAGAGCAGCATAAAGGTACAGCGTACTGAAATATTACAGAACACGTAGTGTGGGTAGCGTTCTTTTCCATAATTCTCGCGGTGTAGCGCCACTTTCTCTACTCAAGTAATCGAGCTGCCGCGACGCCAAGAGCCACTGACATCGCTCTAGAAAGACCACCGTCCGGTGCGAGGCCATCTTGTCTTGTTTCTTCGCACGACCCGCGTTGTAACGTACGTATACACAAATGAGACGGCCGTACCGCATCAGAAGCATTGTCACTGAAGGGCTAGCAGTTGAAAGAATCCATGGCCCACCGTCATACTTGTGGTCAACGCATGAACAGAATGTGAACAGATGTTAGCGATGTTAGCGCCAAACCACTCAACGAAGTCGACGCGACGAAGGCGACGGAATCTGAACTATGTTGCCGATGTTGCGCCCTCACACAGTAAATAAAGAAATCAGAGAGAGAAATTTCATCTGTGGCCGCTGTCGGAAGATGGCGCTATTTCAAAATGTCGTCGGAATGGTATGAACGGTTCTCGATATGGTCGTTTTCGCACTAAATTAATCAGCTCTTTGTAATTATATTGTTCATTATCATGCGGCTTTAGATTAACTGGTGCGCTTGGCTAAGCCATAGCTACTATTTAATAATGTCGGCGTATATTGTGACGCAGCCATGAAATCGTAAAGAGTTGAAGAAAAATGACGCATCTTTGTGCCACCATGGTCCACTGTAATTCAGTGACTATATAAGGGGCAGCGCTTCTTTGAGGGGTATGTGTAAACGTCTGTACGTCAATAAAGAAAAAAAAAAAGTAAACGTCTGTACGTATGCGTCTGTAGTGAATTGTTTGTGTTGTAGGTTTTATACATGCGAATGAATTGTGTATGTATTGAATTGAATGTGCGTACTATGTGTCTGCCTAGTGAACATGTGCGTATCAGCTTTCCGGTGTCCTTGAGTAATCCATGAATGGGCCTACCTCCCCGAAATGCCGTGTGCACTATCAACGTACGCCGCCTCAGTCAGAAACAACTTTTTTTTTAGTATTGTTTAATCCCTCTAGATGGCGCCAGCTACCACCTACTTCGCGGCCGCGGCGCTCTCATAGCTCCACCTACTTATATGAAGTTGAACATCTATCTATCGAAACTATGCTCTGCTGCGCAGGGATTGTTTTGATGCGACAGAATGTACATTTTGGAGGCACAAACGCGTGGATAACGTCGCTACACCGTGTGACGCTTCGACAAATAAAGACAGCAAGCCTAACGTACAGTCTCCGGGTGAGAGCCCCTTTGCAGTATCCGTCTCTTTTAAAGTGAACGCCGTCTCGCTGGCCGAGCGAAACGTACGAGTTCCGTCGTTCCGTTTCGCGAGGTTTTCATCACTACAGGTTTGTCTGCTTGATTTTATTGTCATAGCGTTCGATATTAAGCTCAGCGGGACCGTTTTTTGTGACTGCCAGTGCTGCATACTCTTTATCAGTCGAGAATCGATGCGCTCGCTAGGCCTAAATATATTGCTCGCTTCACTGGCTTGGCGTCAGCCATCTTGATTTTGACGGTTTCTCCATTGAAAAGGGAGGAACGGTTTCTCCATTTGAAGACGAACATTGGGGACATCGCCGTTTCTCCCTTAAAGGAGAGAGGATCACTCCATTTTTTTTAAGAGTGAAGGACATCGTTGCTTGGTCAAGGCGGGCCAGTCACGGAGGCTCTGCAAAACCTTGTGAGGAGCAGAAAGCTTGCAATGCCTCCGACCCTGGAGGCATGTTCAAAACCACCTTTAAGGGAAGCTGTAGAGGTTTTAGAATTCGGTAAAACATTGTTGTTAAAAAGGACCAACATTATTGTCGACGATGACGTAATTGTTTCCGCTGTTTTGGCAGCAGGAGCTTTAAAATACGCAAAAGAAAAGTTCGTCTTGCTCCGCCCGCGCGAACGCGCCGAAAGTAACCGGAACTACGTCATCGTCGGTAGCTTTGGCGGAGCCGCGTAGCACAGTCGTATCTTCAACCGTGGCCTCCGTGACTAGTTCCGGCTGCGCGCGTTCGTGGAACTGATCGCAAGGCCATGCTTTCTTTAACTGTGCTGATGTTGCCGATGACACGGCACGCCGAAGATGACGTCACCGCGTTCACTCAGCATCTCAAGAAGCCCTGCGGCTGCAGCCGCGGTTTTTGCCAAGAAATGCTATTTGCGTTCACTTCTGTGAATTATTACATTGGTTTTCGAATGCAGCAGGGATCAAAGTATGATTACACACTCCAAAGTCATTTTTTTAAGTGCTTCAGCCTCCCTTTAGGTTCAGAAAGCTTTTGAATGTTACGGTGGAGGGGAGGATCAGCACGTCGACCGAGAATAAAAAGAACAAGAAAATGGCTTTCGCCTTCGAGTCGTCCTAGGTGGTTGCATAAGGAACCCTTGAGTTTTTCCTGTTCAGACAAGCACATCTATTCGGTGCCTTTGACAACGCTGTCCCTCATCTTCACAAATTCAGTCATGCGATACAACCAATAAGCACTTCACAAAATTCAGAGGGCAGTACTAACATTTATTAGTCCAAAGTCGCCGACATTGGTCACTGGGGGGCAAAAAGATACGACCCGTTGAACACAACCACACATTTATACTTCGTCGTTAAAGGGGTATTCAGACGGGGGATAAATGCTCGGGGGGTAAAGGCGGAGCCTAGTGACGTCAACTCGCGAGGAGAAGTCTCCACAAATGCCCCCCACTCACACGGACGAGGCAAACGGAGGGGGAGACCAGTGTTACTAGACTACTCTGGTGGCTTGCACCACCCGTTTGACGAGCTGCAGTCTGCAGACGGCCATCCAGCTGCAGACTGGACACCCACTGCCGCTCTCTGCAGGAGCAAGTGCAACAATGTGGCCAAACAAGAGCCCGAAATTCCGCCACATCCCCCACCGCAGGGGGATCGTTTGTCCTTTCGGGGAAAACGTCCCCGTCTCCTCCGAGGAGGCGCGGGGGGGTCACGCCCACTCGCTAATCCGTGACGTCGCGGTCACGTGATCCGCAATCCCCCCATCTCCCCCGAGCATTCCTCCCCCGTCTGAATATCCCCTTAACGCGGGAGTGTCACACACTAAGCTTCGCCGAAATTAGGCTTGGGAATGTTCTATTGCAAGCATAAGTTAGTCCGTGCGTAATCTGGAAAAGTTTACATGCGCATGCTATGCGCATGTGAACTTTTCCAGATTACGGACGCTATTGCTTCGCGATGAGGTATTCCAGTTACCACGGCGGATGTTTATTCCGCCCCTCCGATCTTGATTCTGCTCCCTAGGCTGTCTTCTGGCGCTGCTGTTGCACGTGAAATATTTCAATGTAGTGCATTTTACTTCGTGGGATACGAGTTAAACAATTTATTCTCATGGTATCAGGAATTCAACGCAACAGCGTTAAAGAGTTCGTTTCGCAGAAATTCCGGTGTCGGCGTCGGTGTTGGTGTCGACGTCGGTGACGGCGTCGCTGGTTGTGAGCGAAAAATGATGCATCTTGTCCGTGACCGAAAAATCGAGAAAGACGCAAATAAATTAAATAATAAAAAACTTCGGGTTCGAGTGAGAATCGAACCGAGGCCGTCTGATACAAAAGGTAATCTACCGCAGAGCCACGCTATTTCTTGAAACGTCTTCGACAAAAAAAAAAGAAGAACAGTACATGAATAATCGAGAAAGATGCAAATAAAATAAATAATTAAAATCTTCGGGTTCAAGTGAGAACCGAACCCAAGCCGTCAGCGTGGGAAGCACGTGTTCTACCACGTGTTCTACTGCTTCGAAAAAAAAGAACACTATATGAATGTCATGTGTAGTGGAAGGAGTTTCTTTAACGCATGCAATATTGCGTGGCAGACGCGTAGAATCGCGCCAGGCGTCAAAACATGTGAATTACACGATGAGTGGGTGTTTTAAAGGCCCACCCGTTACAAAGCGCTGAGACATATTTAAGCGTCATCATCGTCAGCAAAAGCATCAACACACTGAACAGCTGCGTAAGTTCGCGTGTTCCCGTTAAAGCTAAAGAAACAATCCCGGTAAAGCTAAAAAAAAAAGATGGCTGATCCCTCTGTCATAGGAATCGGTATAACACGAAAGTGAAACGTGTCGTCACAGTAGCAGTTGATTGTTTATAGTGCATTGGTATGTGAGAGCTTGTACAATGTCTACTGTTGTTTGGGAGACATAGCACCGCTTGATGTGGACGCACTCACGCTGACACCTAGTGGCACATCACCGCACCTACGACTAACGCCCATGATCATGATTTAACCCTAGCTGCAGCTGAAGTTCTTAACATATATGTGGACACCGCATATGGTGAATCCCGTGCATATATGGCATCAACGGGCACATAATAAACACTGAAACTGGATATGCACTCCGTCAAAACACCGTGAAACGAGAAGAGAAACGCTACGCGCATCGTGTCTTCTAGCTTGGCCGTTAATTCGCACAGGGCGAGCGGGGAACGCGTTGCGACAGCCAGGCGAGCGTCGGAGAGCGACGGATGCTATGAGCGAGGCTCGGGCTAAAGCCACCCCGCGGTGTTTAAAGCGTTGAAGAAATTACATTTCCAGTGTAAACACACGATTCCAGTTTACACTGGAAAAAACGGCGCGTTTTTTTTTTTTTTTTTAAACCTGGTGGCACACATCTCACCGACCCGTTATATAGAGGACGCCCATAGCATCGATCCAAGAGCACTGAGAGAGGAAAGTGTGAAAGATAAAAGGCGCGTTCATGTAGCCTCCGTCATTTGTTTGGCGGTAGCTCAGTGGGCTAAACTCCCGCCAGCCATCGTCGCGGACCGAGAGGTCATGGGTTCGACTCCTGCCATCAAAACTTCTTGACAGTTTCTTTTTTTTTTGCCATTTCATGGCCTTCATTTTGCCGACGTATTTCAGTGACGGAAATACGTCATGAAAGTCTCAGTGGACCCCGGCATAAAACACTTTCATGTTAGAAAAGAAACAGGAATCCGGTGGTTGTGTTGCCGTCCTTGCACACAATAACGCACTAATTAACAGTAATGGCTTCCCGGTGCGATGCGCCAATGATATTCTCGGCACCCAAAAAACCGATAGGTTTGTGTCTAAAATTAACATGTAGAGCACCGGTGAAGACGCCCGAGATGCAACATGTAACGTCAAACGTGACAAGTGATTTGTTGAGTGCAAGGAAAAAGTATACAGTTTATAGGATTCCTCTGTCCTGCGGCTCATTATACATTAGGCAGACGGGCAGGTGCCTCAACGAAAGGCTACAGGAACAAAAGAATATGTGTAATAGAGTTGCAATCGAGGGGAATCACGCTCAGCACTGATCTGCCTGTAAGCGTAACCCGAATTTCAGTGCCAAAACTATGTTGACACAGCAGGAACGAATTAAAAAAAAGACAATTGTTGAAGCGTACGCTATGCCGTCGGGACAGTTTGGCGCATGCGTGCACGGAGGACGGAGAGCTCATGAGCTCTCCGTCCTCGCACTTAAAGACAAGCAAGTTGCATTTCTAGTGAAACAAAGATTTTGGTCGCCGTACATCTTTCATCTTGGATTCTGACATGGCATTTTGGTAACGTAAATTTCCAAGAAAAATGCAAGGGTTTTTACAATTGATAGCATTCACGTTTGCCCATATGCGCGGTTTGCGAACAGTGCCCTATCCTTTTAAATTTTTACCCACCACTCCTTGTCTACTTTTAAATCAGTTGCTGGATGCGCTTCGTCTCATCGTTCGTGTCTGCCTTCTTTGTGAACTTTGAATTGCTGACTTTTTCATCCATTATGTTCTAACTAATCCCTACAGAAGATCTTTTGAGAGGGTAAGGCATTGCGTAGCCATCTATAGTATGATATAGCAAGTGGGCCGGAAAGGGATGTGATTGTGAGGAGTGATATGTGGGGGTGAGGAGGGGAGAAAGGATGAGAGGAGAGGGTAATCATAGCATAGCAATGTATGGGAGAGTATAGCAAGGGGTGAGAAAGAAAAGTGAGGATGAGGAGGAGTCATTTGAGGGTAAGGAGGATGGCAGAGTGTAAAGCATAGAATATACTTGTACATTATAGTAAAGCAAGGAGCGGGAAAGGCAAGAGAAGGTGAAGAGGAGGGAAAGGAGGAGGGTAATGCAACCAGCGCCGCTGTTCCCTCAGTCTTCGCACCATAGTACGGAGCTGCCCCAATGTTAACGCGACAGCGTTAAAGAGCTCGTTTCACAGAAATTCCGGTGTCGGTGTCGGCTTTGGCGGCGGCGTCGTTGTCCGTGAGCTAAAATTCGAGATAGATGCAAATAAGTAAATAATGAAAAATCTTTCGGCCCGTCTGAGCATCGAACCCAGGCCTTGTGCATGACAAGCTGCTGTTCAACCACGAAGCTACACCAGTGCTTGAAACTGCTTCGTAAAAAACGCTATAAGAATGTTATGTATTGGGAGGGGTCGCCTTACCACATGTAGCGTAAGGCGGTGCAAAATGCGACAAAAATGTGAAAATAGTGAATATTATTTTTTATTTCCCTTGTTACCATAAAACATAAACGCCGGAACTTTCTTTTGGGTACGAGGTATGTGCTACTAAATATGGCGATGTTGGGACTGTTGAAGTTTGATGTTGATTCTAACATCACGAAAATACACGTGACATGGTTCACAAGTATTACAGAAGGAGGTCCGAAGTAAACACTGTCAGGGGGACCTCCTAGCGATATTGTATTGATAGCATATTGAAAGCATATTAGAAACACGAAAAAAAAACACAAAAAAAGAAAAC
>NW_023614942.1:0-40001 GCF_013339695.2 Rhipicephalus sanguineus
CTGAATACGGGGAAGTGTCTAAAAAACTTTTAAAAACACTTAGATAGCGCTATCAAGTGAAAAAACGCGCCTGCGCTGAGCAGACAACACCGCGCCGGCTGGAGCCCGATGCGACGGTCCCGCCATCTGGCGAGAAGCACAGAAATGGTGCCACCTGCGGAGTATGGCGGCAGCGGAGAGTTTGACAACTGAATGTATCTAGTAACGTTGCCTACGCCTACCGTACCGCCGCTCAGAGCACCACTGGTTTTTCTCCCTTTTCCTTGTATGGCAGGCACCCCTCGCACACAATCGACACAATCCTTCCATACAAGCCGAATCGGTCTGAGTGTGCGCCGATTTCTGCTACAGCCCGACTTGGTGAGGAGTGTGGCGAATTCACCAAAACCTTCACTACGCATGACCAAGAGCGGCAGAGGAGCATTAGTCCCTGGAGCGCTCCTATGCCTCTCGATCCCTACCACTCCACCTGGCCTCTCTTCAAAAATCCTGCCCCAATACGAAGGCCCCTATCGTGTTGTTGAACGCACATCCCCTGTAAGCTACCTGATCGAACCCATCGATCCATCCTCGGACATGCACCGTAGACATGTGCGCCGGACAGGGGCGTAGCCAGAAATTTTTTTCGGGGGGGTTCAACCATACTTTATGTATGTTCGTGCGTGCGTTTGTATGTGTGCGTGTATATATACGCAAGCAAAACTGAAAAATTTCGGGGGGGTTTCAACCCCCCCCCAACCCCCCCCCCCCCCCCTTGGCTACGCCCCTGGCGCCGGACCCGAAATCACCGGCGGCGGCGCGCCGGTGTTTCCACCTCCGGCGGCGGCGCGTGAACGGCGCGGGGTTCAGCGGACCGGCGGCGGCGCGGTGCGGGGGGGGGGGGGGGTGAAGCAGTGAATGCGATAAGTACACACGCCGTAATGTTGCATGAACGAAGGCCAGCAGCTAACTCTTTTTGCTCCGATCTCACTTAACTTACAAAACCCTGTTGTATGGCAATACGGCCGCTCCCGGGAGAGAAGCGGTTTTCGGTCAGTTTGTCGTATCAGTAGTTCGAGCGCGCGAAGCAGTGCGATCACAGCGCGTGCAAGGTATACGAGCCGTTGACTAGGGGATGTCGCCAAAATAGCGCGCGGGCCAGCGCTCTCGACCGCGCCCTTACAGTCAAAGTTCACAGTTGCTGCTCTAGTTACGCAGTCCCTCTCCCCAGACATTCCTTCCTGCTCCTTCGCCCAGCAAATGACGGGCGGGGCGTTTCTTTCTGCTTGAGGAGCAATCGACGGCAGGCCTCGCACGTGGGTTGATGTTATTCCGTGTGACGGAGATGGCCAGCTTGTTTCATCTCTATTTTTGCCATGTTCCTTGCCAACGCTCGCTAGCTTTTACTCGCGGGTAGGACATATAATGCGCGGAGCGATGTTATCGATTTAGAGTTTATATACGGAACATGAAGGCGACGGTGAAAACCAGTCCTGAGCAGGGTGTCGGAACGAAATGTTTTCCGTTTCGGTTTTAGTTTCGTTCCGACGCGAATAGTTCCGTTCCGTTTCTGTTCCGGAACATAAAATAAGTGTTCCGTAACGGTACGTAACGGTTTTTTTTAATGCAAAAATTTGAAGTTAAGGTATTCATAAAAAACATTGGATTTTTGATGTAGTTACTTGCCCTCTTCTTAAGAAAGTGGGACAAGGGTAAAACACGCTCTTCAGAGGAGCGGAAGTAACTGTACCACGAATTCCTACCAAATAGCACAAACCAGTATTAATTTCAAAGTCGTATTATTTATTTTCTCAAAAGGCAAATACAAATTTTGTTAGTGGGCTCAATGCTTTTTGTAAAGGGAGTGAGCACGTTCTCAGAAGCAGCACGTCAGTGAGTGTACTCTCTGATGTGCGAGACCGCTGTTCTGCTAAAAAGATCGCCAGGCCTGCGCGGAACACGCAGCACAGTCACAGCGAAAGCTGGAAGAGCGGACTTTGTAGAGCCCGTTGTAGAGTCTCTTGGGGCAACAAATACAAGTACACATGGAAGGTACCCACTGCGCCATAAATAATCGAAATTTTTCTGATGTAGCTAAGTTTCCACTATGTCATTTTCGTCATTCTTCGGAGAATCGTGGTACCCGCTATACACATCTGTAAGGCATTATGTGAACTTTGTGCTGTGGCTGATGATGATGAAGAATTAGGGTTTAGCGCATTGCAGTGGGTGGGAAGCAGTGTTGCGGCATGGGCGCCTCCATTCTATTCAAATGCCATTCCGGGGAATTAGAACTTGCCGCACTTCCATTCCTTTCAATTCCTGGGGATGAAAAACTTAGCCCATTCCCACTCCTGGAATGACCTAGCAGTTCAGTTCCATTCCTGTAATTCCTCAACGTAGGAAAGGCACCTTGATAGATCTATCAAGTTTAGAATCAACGCCCCATAAAGCTGATGTCATCAGATGCATTAGGAACTGCAAAAGTACGCGAAACACGTTACCAAAGCCGAGGGATAGTAGCTTGGTGACATATCTCGTGCGGTACAACATTCCCTATAAGGGTACTTGCTTGGGCCAGTTGGTATGTATTCATTGTTACGTTATTGCGCACCACTTTGAGGACGAAGACTGAAACACACGAACACAAACGCATTGCGCTTATGTCCCTAGACATTTGTTTCTCATTTATTTTTTTCTTATTTCACGCGATAGCGGTCACGGACACCGGCGGCGGCGGACAACTATGGCGCAAAATTCAGCTGTTGTGATCTCATGACAGCTTTCGCTGTAACAAACTTCTGCGCCGAGGATGCTCCACTTTGGCGTGCTTGGCAGGCGTGCAAAAGTCCACTTGCGTTAATATAAACATCTCTGGTTGCCACTGTTTTCGTTTTTCGCACAATTTCAACAGATTTTTGCTTCGAAATTCCTGCCTGAGGTACGCGCTAATACTGTACTCTGAGATATGCTCACAATGCATGAGCTCAGCTGTCCCGGATTGCGAAGTTTTCTCGTGAACCGAAAAACGATTGAAAAAATTTCGGTTTCACTCCGGAACGAAATAATAGATAAAGTTTCGCTTACGTTTTCGTTTCGGTCAAAAATAACGTTTTTTTCGTTTTTCGTTTTCGGTTTTCGTTCCGTTCCGACACCCTGGTCCTGAGTGCCCATACAATTGCTAACGCAATGAAAAATATACAAAAAACCGTCGAAGCGGGCTCGTCTTTTTCCTGGAAAGCTGCATCATCTCCTCTGTAAAGAGTGCGTCCATTGGAAGAATCATATAATCGGGCGCTTTTTCCATTGGTTTCGTTCTCGCCTTCAATACCATTCTTACAGGGTACATCTCCTCGCCACTTATTTCTTCATAAAGCACGCGTACAATGTCAGTACTAAGCGTTGAACCTATCATGATTTCGCGCTTGTCGGCTACAGTCTGTTATCTCTGCATGCGCGGTCGCAAAGGCACAAAATGGAGCGAAATCAGTTAATCGCGCACGATAGTCGCGCGAGAGAAGCAAGAACGGGTGGGCGGCTGCACAGCTAAGCAGTATGGGAAACAATTCACAACTGTTATTTCTCGTATATGGACCAGTCGAGAATATGTACCCTGATGATGTCACGTGAATCACTGTTCTGGCATCACGAAGTGCACCAAAAGACAAGAAACGCCAAGAGAGAATAACGCGCTGGTTGTCTTTGTTTTTGTTGTATTTTCAGAGGCTGTTAGCGGCCCTTTATAAAAACAGGGTGCGCAAAGACGGACACAGGAGAGTAGTCAAGACACCAGAAACGCCGCTAACATCTGAAAAATCACACAGCGGCGGAACCGAAGGTAGACACAAATATTTATCTGCGCATTCCCACGTAAGAGGCCAGATCTATCAATCAAGTGCGAGCAGTGGTCTACGTGAGAGATGGCTGTTCACTCTCTCAACTTTTCTCTTATGTCCGTGTTTCCATGTCATGTCTTCTTAACATGAATACCTACCAACTTGCGCAGCTATATTCTAAGTTGCGATTCGTTTTACTTCTGTGTTTATTTATACACACACACACACACACACACACACACACACACACACATATATATATATAAATATATATATATATATATATATATATATATATATATATATATATATATATATATATATATACATACCAAGACTTCAGTGACGTATTTCTGTCACGGAAATGACGACGTCGAAAAAATGTACACGATCAGATGGCAAAGAAAGAAAGATGCTTGATCCCTCCTTCATAGGAATCGGAATAACACGAAAGTAAAACGCGCCCTTAGAGAAGTAACTGAATATTTACAGAACTAACTGAATTGATATAAGAGAGTTTGCACAATGTATATTGATGTCTGGCAGCTATAACACCGTTTACCGTGTACTTAGCTTTTGGTGCACGTTAAAGAACCCCAGGTGGTCGAAATTTCCGGAGAACTCCACTACGGCGTCCCTCATATACACATCGTGGATTTGGGACGTTAAACCCCACATATTATTTAACACGAAAGTGTTTTATGCCGGGGTCCACCAAGTACTTCCGTCACGGATATGACGTTGATAAAATGGACGTAAATGGGTGGGAAAGAAAAAAACCAAGAAAAAGATACCCCACTGGGAATCGAACCCACGCCGTTGCGGCCGCGACGGCAAGCGCCCGACGCCCTACCGACCAAGCTAACTCGGATGATGCTAGACACGGCGCGAACGCGCCTTATATCTTTCACACCTTCTCTTTCGCGGCGGGCGGAGCGGGGCGGTGCCGCCGTCTGTGAGATGTGAAAAGAAGTAATTCCTCACGATCGACACTTACTAGCGCTTACTCCGAGATTGCACGCGATATCGGAGGTCATGGTTAAGGCGTCTCGACACCATAGAGGTAGACTGGCCGCGCTGGCGTCGCCGAGGCACCCTTGACGCAGTTACGCTCTTTGCATTTGGCTTCGTGTTAGCGTGCGTCGGCTCATCGGAGTAGTGCAGCTTCCACGTGCACCAACGGGATTTCTCCGCCGCCGACTGCTTAAATTGCGAGAGCACCAACTAACAAAACTGCTGCAATATGCGTTGCAGAAAGGACGCGATATCGACGGGCAAATGTCGTGCCTTGGTGGAGCGAGAGCAGCGCCTGCGAGACAGACGCCAGCGGGACGCACGAGTTTGCGGCTCAGGCTACGAACCTCTACCTCCCGTGTTGCTGAAGCGCAGTGTGTGTTATGTATGCATGAGCACAGGCGTCGGTTACCCATTACTAGAAAGCGCACACCGTGCCGTTTCTCTCCTTAATTGACGACGCTTTGAAGAAGTGCATACCGGGTACCAGTGTTGATTATGAGCTTGTTGATATCATCCTTACGCGGAATTCACGATTCGCTGTGTCCAAATATATGTTCACACCGTCAGCTACCAGAACGGTTTAATGATGAACATGGGCGTTAGTCGTCGCGATAGAGACATGCTGTCAACATGGGTGCATCCACGTCAAACGGTGCTATAGCTGCCAAACACGAATAGACATTGTACAAGCTCTCATATATCACTACACAATAAGCACTACTTCTGTGCAGAGACGTTTCACTTTCGTGTTATACCGATTCCTATGACGGAGGGATCAGCCATGTTTTTATTATTATAGCACCGTTTAACGTGGATGCACCCACTCTGATGATTAGTGGTAGATCTCCATCCCGACGACTAACGTCCATGTTAAATGATTAAACCATAGAGTTTCTTAGAATAACACCTAGAGGGGAATCTGGCGCTAGTGTCTACGCGAGCTTCTTCAGCGGCGCTTCAACCACCATGGGAATGATGGGAAGTACAGGCTTCGGATTTGCTTCGGATGGATTAGGTTTTTGAGATTCGCAACGCTTGTTTGCCGACTGTAAAACAAAGTGATATGAAGTTATTTCGAATTAAAACTCGCTTCATTCTTTGGTACGTAAAATTTATTGCAAAAGTTTCCGTGACCGTGAGATTGAACTGAAACCTGGACAAATTCAACCATCAGGGTATGCATTGCTCAGCAATTGTGTTCTAGATTCGGCATTACTAAATAATGAATTATATTTTTACAACACTTGAAAACAAACACGCTTCTTTTTCCCTCGAAAGTACGGATTATCTATTTATGGAAATAACAGTATTTCATTGAGTGAGAAACACTAACGTATCGAATGCTGCGATGCCATGTGCGTCTGTCCAAGTGGTCTGTTTCCAACGCATCTCTCATTTTGTTGTGAAGTCGAGTCAGAGGAGCGTGACGGTGCGTCTACTTAGCTTCGCCGTCGTATTGCAGTCGATTTGATAGAGTTTTGATAAGTAGCGCTCATCAGAAAACGTGAACTCTGCGCAATTTCCCGCCCTTGCATGGAACGCTACATCTATGCGCAACGGTGAGTGCACGACGCTTGCTAAAACTGTCAAATACAACCTGTAAAGCTGCAACGTCACAGCAAACCAAGAGATCTAGCGGTCTTCAGCCTCTTTTAACAACAAAGACACTGCTTGAATGCTTTGCAACGCACCCCACTACACACGCCTCGCTAAGAACGAAAGTGAAACTGTAGAAAAAGATCCGTAGAAAGTTCGCCAGCTAACGCAATCCAATCCGAAGCTTGTACTTTCCATCATTCCCATGGTGGTTGAACGATCGCAGCGCCAGTTTCCTTTCTAGGTTATTGTATGAAACTCTATGGATTAAACAAACCCTTGTGGTAGCTGTAGTAGTTAACGGTGAAAGCGTAATTAGAGAACGAGGTGTGACAGCCAGAAGAGCGTCGCATATTGGACGCTGAACTTGATCGCCATCCCGAGTCATGTAAAAATGTAATCGAACACCACGACCGGACTAGAGGGAAACGCAGAGCGCGTCCTGCTGCCCCAGTTGCCCATCCGCGATTTTTCTCGGGGCGAGCGCGTAGGCGGGGAACGCGGTGTTACAGCCAGGTGAGGCAGGCGCGCGTCGCAGAGCTATTTTTTGGTTTGATTAGCGTGATGCTATGAGCGTGGCCGACGCTTTTACGACGCTTGGAGTAAGGTCGCCACCTCGCGGTGTCTAAAGGCATTGACAAAATTGAACTTCTCTTGAAAACGCGCCGAATGGGATGGACGTGTAACGCGTTGCAGCTGCACTTGTATTTGTTGCCAAGGAAGCCCATAAACGCATTATCCATTTCCTCGGGATCTCAGTAAAGTTCTTCGCCCCCCCCCCCCCCCCCCCCCTCCGTCTCTCGCCAAGTCAACGTATGTTATACAGCATGACGGGAGAGGCAATAGCGACCGGGCGTCACCCAATGTAAATTACATAACTGGTGGGCCGTTTAAAGCTTCCAACCCATTACAAAGGGCTGAGCCATAATTCTTCATCGTCATCAGTCGTCGCGCCAACAAAGTGCACATAATGCCTTACAGACGTGTAGCTGGTGCCTCGCTTCTCCGCAGAATGAAGAAAAATGGCTTAGTAGGTGCTTCCCAACTTCACAAAAATTGTGATTATGGCGTAGTGGGTACCTTTCTAGTGTACTTGTATTGTAGCCCCAAGAGAGCTTACGACGGGCTCTAGAAACGCCGCTCTTCGAGCTTTCGCTGTGACTGTGCTGCGCTTTCATCGCAGGCCTGGAGTTTTTTCATTAAATTTGTATAACAATGTTCTTGCACAATTTCGCTTTCGCAATTTGTTTAGGAGCGCTAGATTTCACGAATAAACAGCGCGTACATAGCCTCAGCCGTGCGCCTGTCACGCGGAAAGACTATATATGGCGGACGCCGCCGGAGCGGAGGCGTGGCGGTGACGGGAACAGCGTCATCGCCGCGCCGCGACGTCACTGCCCCGCCCATTCGCCAGACTCTCCCCATCGACGGCTCTGGCGTAACCGATAGAGCGAACGAGGGCCAAAGACAGCGAACGTGGGGTCTGTCGATATTACGAGCCACTGGCCACTAAAATCGCTTTCTTCCTCCGTCGTGCGCATGCAAGGCTGGCGGGTGCGCTGCGAGTGTCTCGCTTGTCGTGACGGGGATGTCGATGACGCCTGCAATGCACAGAGTGGTGTGCGTATAGCACTCGAGCACTGGCAGTTTCTGTGGCAATATGTAACGAATGTTCCAGTGCGGATAGTCAGAACTTCAAACACAGTTGGCGTTGCCTCAACACAAAGCTGCGCTCAGAATTCGCATGAGGGAGTATCTAATCATCGGTGACTTATCGTGCTATGGACCTGTGGGTTTGCGTCTATTTCGGTTTGTTTTATTGATTAATTTTTTTGAAGCTTAGGTTCAATAATAACGACGCTTAGAAATGTTTCTGACGCTGAATATGTTTAGTACGGTTTCGCTTGCGCTAGTCTGCACAGTGATCTCGTGAGAAGTATTTCGACCCTGCGATGATGCTCGCTCAGAAATTGGAGTTGAAATGTTGAGAGTACTATATATATAACATTGATTTCTTTATTTGCTTCGGGAGCGGAGTACCGGCGAGTGCGCAAGATCACTACAGTCAAAAATTGGATCTCCCATGCTCGCCCTTTCAACAGTATGGGGGTGTTCATGCAAGCAGAATTCGCGCTGTTGAATGTGATGGTCATTAAAACATTGCTTTTAGGGCGAACGCATTAGATGCCTCATGACACGCGGCAATTGACTGGAGTCCCGAGGCTTTGGCGCTAACACTAGTGAGGCAACAAATCATGTGATGACGTCACCAGGACGTTGTAGATAGCTCACATATGTGACGTGTCAGCGACGTCATGCTGACGTCGGATTACGTTACGTGATATGATATTGTCATCACATGATATCGGCGCTTTGCACAGCCTCTGTGATCGGCCCACCAGTGACGGAGGCAATGCAACACCCGGGGACGTCCAGAAAGCTTGCAACGCCTCTGATCTTGGAGGCAGTAAAAATGATGTCATGACGTAACCAGGACGTCATTGAAGCTCAAATTTGTGACGTGTCAGTGACGTCATGTTGAGGTCAGATTACGTTACGTCATCTGATATTGTCATCACATGATATCGGCGCTTTGCACAGCCTCCGCGATCGCCCGCCGATCACGGAGGCAGTGCAAGACTTGAGGACGAGCAGAAAGCTTGCAACGCCTCCGGTCTTGGAGGCAATAAAAACACGTCATTACTTCCCTAGGACGTCATTGATAGCTAGAATTTGTGACGTCACTATGGCTTCATGTTGACGTCAGCTTACGTTACGTCATCTGATAACGCCATCACATGACATCGGCGCTTTGCACAGCCTCCGTGATCGGTGGGTCGATCACGGAGTTAGTGCAAATAGGCGAAGTCATGTGATGACGTCATCACGTAAAGTCACGTTACTCGACGTCATCATGACGTCACACGCTTTGGTCGTATACGGTGACGTCATTACGTGATGATTTTTCTCATCTCTCGTGTTGACGCTGCCGACGCAGGACGCCGACGCCGCGGACGCCGGCGGTCAATTTTCGCGTTTTCTGAGGCATCTAAGGTTTTCGCCAGAGCAAATGCAGGGCCCCTAGAAGGCGAGTGTTAAAGGACCCCTGACAGCAAAATTTTTGCTGATGACTTTTTTACTGTAATTTGTAGCTTTGTGTCTGGTAATCCCTAAGTTAAATCGTAAATGCTCTAGCGTATTGTATAACTAATTCTAATTGCGAACATTTTAGCGTCACTTCAAAACGCCCGCCTAAAAACCACAATAAACTAGCGCCCCATGCGGGGGATCATCAAAGACCACGTGCACTCAAGCTGTGGTGACGTTGAAAGCGCGGTTTTGAAATCGGGGGCCCGCGCGCGGCAGAGATTGAAAGTATGTGGGTGCCTCGGTATGGGTTAAACCTGTTAAGGGCTATTCAGACGGGGGAGAAATGCTCGGGGGATAAAGGCGGAGCCTAGTGACGCCAGCTCGCGAGAAGTCTCCGCAAATGCCCCCCACTCACACGGACGAGGCGAACGGAGGGGGAGACCAGTGTTACTAGACTACTCTAGAGTCACTGGAAAATAAGCCTTATTAGAATTACTGTATATGCTAACTCTAAGCCTTATGTAAAATTGCTGCCACCTGTCGGCGGCCTCACGAAACTACCGACGCGGCGCCATGTTAAAGGCATGTTTCTATGTCGTGACGCTGTCGATATCGTGACCGTGTGACTACGTGCTTCGATCGCCATCAATCGCCGCATGAAAAAATGCCGGACGAGTGGTCTGAGGATCTGTCCGCATTACCGGCCCTACCAAGCGACTTCGTCGACAGGTATTACGCTTCAAAAACGGCATCGCGACGACAACGACAACGAAGCTACAAGTTCGTCACGGAGTCCTACGTGAGCCTGCCGTCGCTGCGGACGAAGCAGTGCGCAAGGTAATAAACTTTCATTCTTTTTATTGAGTGTGGAGCATCAACCATTTTCAGTCATCTTCTTATCCTGGGTACAGGGTAGTGAAGGGGCTTTTGCGTCTGACGCGAGTAGTCGCAGCGACGGCGGTAACGAGCAAGCAGTCAGGGCAACGTTTGTTTCGTGCAGTAGGGTGGCCGCTGGCTTTTTCTTACTACGTATTTGCGGTAAGGCTGTAATCATATAACATGCAAGCAGTCAGGGCAACGTTTGTTTTGTGCAGTAGGGTGGCCGCTGGCTTTTTCTTACTACTTATTTGCGGTAATGTTGTGATCATGTAACATGCAAGCAGTCAGGGTAACGTTTGTTTGGTGCAGTAGGGTGGCCGCTGGCTTTTTCTTACTACTTATTTGCGGTAAGGTTGTGATCATATAACATGCAAGCAGTCAGGGTAACGTTTGTTTCGTGCAGTAGGGTGGCCGCTGGCTTTTTCTTACTACTTATTTGCGGTAATGTTGTGATCATATAACATGCAAGCAGTCAGGGTAACGTTTGTTTCGTGCAGTAGGGTGGCCGCTGGCTTTTTCTTACTACTTATTTGCGGTAAGGTTGTGATCATATAACATGCAAGCAGTCAGGGTAACGTTTGTTTCGTGCAGTAGGGTGGCCGCTGACTTTTTCTTACTACTTATTTGCGGTAAGGTTGTGATCATATAACATGCAAGCAGTCAGGGTAACGTTTGTTTCGTGCAGTAGGGTGGCCGCTGGCTTTTTCTTACTACTTATTTGCGGTAATGTTGTGATCATATAACATGCAAGCAGTCAGGGCAACGTTTGTTTGGTGCAGTAGGGTGGCCGCTGGCTTTTTCTTACTACTTATTTGCGGTAAGGTTGTGATCATATAACATGCAAGCAGTCAGGGTAACGTTTGTTTCGTGCAGTAGGGTGGCCGCTGGCTTTTTCTTACTACTTATTTGCGGTAAGGTTGTGATGATATAACATCCAAGCAGTCAGGGTAACGTTTGTTTCGTGCAGTAGGGTGGCCGCTGGCTTTTTCTTACTACTTATTTGCGGTAAGGTTGTGACCATATAACATGCACATGTTAGAAATGTAACGCGGTAATGTTGCTTACGTTCGGCCACTGTTCATTGCGCAGTTCACGAGGATATTTTACTAGCTTTTAGTGCGCGGCGTTTCAAAACTGCGCCGCTTTCTACGCTGGGATCATAAAGGCACCTGAGTAATGAACGCTGTATTCAGTAAAGGTCTGTGAAGTTTGATTTGTGCTGGACAAGTTGCATATTGGTGTCTTCTTGTGCGTACCATCTGCAGAAACTTGTAATGGCGTGAATGCCTAGGAAACGGGGGGGGGGGGGGGGGAGAAACCCCTGGAATTCATGATTGCTATCAAAGATTATCGCTGCTATACGGTCCGTAAATTCGGATTGATTGGTTTGGTAACTCGCTCAGCGTAGTGCAGGCAACCGTTTCAGATCACTATCGATAATTGACTGTATTCAAATGAAGCAGAATCATGACTAAGTGGTCAAGTAGCACCATATCATGGCGACATTACTGACAACACGAAAAAGGCAGGCTTATTATTTCACCATTTGGCTCCCATTTGATTGTGCAGCAAACACTTCCGGAGAAGCAATGTGCTTAGATATGCATTGTGCTCATTAGGGAATGTGGTCATTTCGGTAACGCTTGGCTGCGTTAAATTAATGTAATTCATGCTTGAATATAATGTTTGCTGGCACTAAATATATACTGTAAGCTTTGCTTCTTCTATTGCAGTCCCTCAGGGCCTGCCATTGCAGTGATATGCCTGTGCTACCGGAGTCGAAAGAAGACAGCAGACCCGTACACTGTACATCTCACATTCACCGCCAACAACCGCGTGCCACAGGCTCGATTACCTGCCCATCTGGGACATCAGGCCATTGCAACCATTTGGTCGCAGTCCTCAGCCAGGTGGTGCAGCTTCAGAAACTTGGCTACAAGGAACCACCCGAGGAGCTGTCACCAACTGACCTGCCTCAACAGTGGCGACGGCCACGGAAATATATGGCACCGGAGGATGTAATGGATGTGAACTGGCGCCAAGTGGCAGAGGGCCGACCATCAACACCGAGACAGTGCGTACTGCAAGAGTTGACGTTTAACCGGCCCACATGGAAGGAGCATTTAAAGGCTACAAAGAAACTTGGGGAAAGCCTAAAGGAAACGAATGGTTGCTGGGCAGAGATTCTTGCTGATGCTGATTCTTATGCTACCGCAGAAACTCCAATGAGAAAAACATTTGTAGGATCAGCAAAATATATACAAATGCCAATGACACCAGCTGGCTTTGAGTGCCTCATGCCCTGGAGCTCGTCAAGCCAAACACTCCCTTTGCCAGTTCCTGCGCCAGCTTACAAGTTTTTCCCGGCAGAAAGCAGCTGGTGTCCGCCTCAAGAAATGGCAAACAATCAGGTGTTACAAGTAAGTGGCTACTTGTATAAGCATATTGCTAAAGAGCCAATGATTGTAGTACACCATAGACATGCAAGAAAGGTAAAAGCACAAGGAAAAAAAGGAACACATATATACATTCACAGGTGCTTGTATGTGTGCCTTTTTTCGTGTGCGACAATTTTCTTTTGAGCTTTCACCTTGGAAATGAATTACTGCCAACATGCCCAGACTGGCACACTTGGACGTGCAATCTAATAGGTCGTAGGGAAAAGGATAAGGAAGAGACTTGGAATTGCCCCTGCAAATTTTCTCCTGGCTATAATATAGGCCATAACCTTCCAACATAACAGCTTGCAGGTTGAATATTTCTCTGAGAGGAAAAAAAATCAACACAGCCTTGGCGTTTCGCTGTTAATTAAATACTTAAATATTGCTTGTGTGCAGGGACTCAGGATTTCAAGTGAAGATGCTGCAGCACTGGAGCAAAACACCAGACAGCCGAGCCAGAGCACCACTTGGAGGATTTCCCGAGTCAACAGGCTAACGGCTTCCAAATTTGGCACCATGCTGTCTAGGAAAGCCCCGTGGACTGAGCGGGGCATAGCGAATGTCATGAGGCCAAAGGAAGTTTCGAATGGCATTGTAAGGTAAGAGAGTTTAAGCATAGCGAAAAATTAAAATCGTGAGTTGCGCTGCAGCACGCATGCAGTTTTTCTGCTGATATGGAACTTTAATAAAGCTACGTCTACCTTGGTGATGACAGCAGAATTCTTCACGAGGAAGAAAATTAAATGCTGTGCATTCAGTGCATGGCCTCCATCCTGGAGTTACCTGTGTATGCTTGACGTATGAAGCTTGTGTCGCTAATACTGAGTGAGCCAATACGATACGTGATGTTTCTCAACTTAAAATAAGCTTAATGGCAATACTGCTATATAACAGCGAAATGAGTGTGCAATTTTCTAGTGGCATACACCTACAGGGTATCTTTGCATAGATTCTTTGCAATAAATGCTGCGACTTTAGATGCGTATCCAAAGAAACTTTTTTTTTTCGCTTGTATATATATATTCAAGACCGTTTCCAGGTGCATGTTCTCGCATCTTTTTATAATGAACAGTTCTGGGTAGGTGCTTGTCTTTCCCATTATTTAGCAATTCTTATCTTGGTCCTTGACTCTTCGCACTCAAATTTTCAAGTATGCCACCGTACCAACTCGCCTTACTTTCCATTTGTTTATACGTGCTTTGCCATCCGCTGCCACCCGAACATGTCCTGCAGCTGTGCTCTAGTTTGTGGTATTAAATTCTGGCCACAGTAGTCGCATTTCAGTGGAGAGCTACTGGCACGGAAGGAATACATTTAAAAAATTTTTTAATCTAGAAATATGGTATTTGGGCTTTTTCTGGACTTCTCAAGGGCCTTCTTCCTCCTTAGTCATAAATTCTCCTTCAAAAGCTGGATCATTATGTATAGGAGCCATTGCGCACACATTAATCGTGTGTTACTTGCAACACCGCACTCAATTCGCCGTAATTGAAGGAAAACATTTAATAAAAATCTATTAAAACAGGAGTCCCACAAGGAAGCATCCTGGGACCATTTCTCTTTATACTTTATATTAATGAAATAGTCCGTATCGATGAATCAGTTTGGTTGGTAACAACTTTATTGATGGTCCGGCAGAGCTTTCGCAGTCCATTATATAATATACACTGATGATAGTTTATTTTTTCAGGCAAATGTAGCAGCGAACTAGGTAGTCGAGCGAATAACACGCTGTCTGAACTCAATGCGTGAGCTCAAGTAAAATCCCTAAAACTAGACATAAATAAAACTAAGGCTGTTTTATTTCACCCCTGCCACACACAAGTCCAGCTTCCCATCATTTCTTTAAATAACTCAGAAATTGAAGTTGTCAAAAAGTTTCAAATCATTAGGCTTCTATTTTTCACATCACATGGGATGATGACGTGAACCATATTATCAGTAAACTATCTAGCACAATCGGCATTATGCGCCGCCATTGCTGCTACTTTCCTGCTTCTGTTACATGCCTATATATAATTCGTTGTTTTCTTCTTTATTGAATTATACCTTTCTTGTATGGTTAACAACAACAATCGTAAACACCAGCAACCGTCTTGCAAAAGAAAGCTCTGCGTCTAGCCAGTAAAGTGCCATATCGCTGCCACGCAGCAGACTAATTTAAAAAGCACCGTATCATTCAGGTTGCATCCATACACAATTACCAACTATGTCCTCTATATAAGTTCGGTTTATTGAAAAATTAATGATACCATTGTAAGAATAGCGAGGTTAAAGAAAAACTTCCCTGCTTATAAAGTACGTCAACCTGAAGTGTGGTACATATCGAGATGCAGAACAAAATACGAAAATAAAATGTTCAATTTTCAACTGCCTACACTTCTAAACCGCATAACAAAGGAACACAAAATTAACATATCTAGCATATCACCAAAACAACTACAATTAATGTTTTATAATGATGTGCTATGACGACTACTGTTTTTTCTATGCCTGCATTGTAATATTTTATGTTCTTTCAACCACCCTATGAAATCATATATATTTCTTTTAGTAGGATGTACTTACTTAGCCGCATGCTTCTTTGCTATCTTGTGTACTTGGGGGGTCAGGGCTCCTCAAGCTGTCCGAACAGCTTTTACCTGCCCTCCTCGTAACATGTTCTTGTTGCGGAATAAAATTTCAATTCAGAACCCAAAGAAACAAAAATTAATCTGGCGCCATTGTGATTTTACTCATGTCCTACTGTGAACTGGAAAAAATAATCCACTAAGTGATATGTGCTTTGCCATTTCCAACTGAGAGCAATGCCACCATTTCTCTGGCCAAAGTTATTGCGTAAAATATATGCTGTTAACTGACTGTTCTTTAAACCAACACTAAACAGCACACACAGCAGTTACACTTATCTATGTATTATTAACTTTTTGCCTTGAATGTATTTGCAGGGTACGGAACTCTGAATGAGCCGCGAGCAGTGCAGCGGTATGTACAGTCTATGGACCATATCGGCCGCAAGGTAATCGTTCACACCTGTGGGCTCATGGTGCGCCCCGCTTCCCCATGGCTGGGTGCCACACCAGACCGCGTCGTGTACGACGTGCACGAAGATCCACCTTTTGGTTTGATTGAGATGAAGTGCCCTTGGAGCAAGAGGTCATCTAGTCTGCAAGAAGCACTCGCCTCACCTGATTTTTTTATTGAAGTGGTAAATGGCATTCCGCACCTGAAAGAATCAAGTGACTACTATGCACAAGTGATGGGACAGATGTTCTGTGCAGGACTTCTCTGGACGCACTTTATAGTATATGCAGAAGCATGGATGATTGTGTGCAGAGCTGAGTTTTGTCGTGACACCTGGGCAGCAATCAGATCAAAATTGGACAACTTCTATTTCGAACAAGCTCCGCCCTATTTAAGTTCTTTTGAGCAGACTTGAACGGGAAATAATTGTGCCGAAGTGCATGCCAGGATGCGAGTGCAATAAACGAAACCAGTTTTGAAAGTGAAACGGTGTTTATTGTATCTTCTATGGCATTCTGTCTCAATTACTTAAGCTGCCTCTATGAATATACACAAGGAAAAGGTTTAGCTTCAGCATTCTAAACTAGCAGCTATGTATGGCTGCACAGGGCTTTCCTGAACACATGTAAAATTGCAGAGATAAACAGTTAAATAAAAATACATAGCACTTTAAGAGATTGCTGATATAAACAGTTAAATAGAAATAATAGTACTTTAAGAGCTCTTTAGCAGGGGTGTTTGGAAGTTAGTTAGGAGAGCACACACAGTCCACACTTGGTTGATGATAGGTGCAATCGTGATGGGAATTCTTCGATCGAATATGTGAAAACACTTAATCGTTTGGATGCGTCTTTCCACACGAATGCGTAGAGATGCAATGGCTTCTGTCTGGGCAACTTGTTCTTCTGTGAATTGTGGTGTTCTCAAAAATGGTGGCATGTTCAGCTGCACCCCAAGAGGTTCAAGAAGGTCCCTGATGGTGAACCCCTTATCAGCCATCACAACATCTCCTTGTTCAAATGGAAGCTCGAGAAAACGACTTCTTTTCACAAGCTCCCTGTCTGAAACACGGCCTGTCACAAGTGGTGACAGAAAAGTAAGAGCCCCGTCAGGGGAAACGCCAACCAGTCCCTTGAAAGTATTGCTCGATTTATAGTAAGAGTAGGTCTCTCACTGTAGTACGAAGGAACTTGGGACTTCACATTTTATCTCGGTAGCATCAGTTATTACCCGAGTCTTTGGATACTTTTTCTTGAACTCATCAGGCATATTTCTGTCAACAACAGTTCGTGACGGCCACATTGGCAGGTCTGTGAACCTGTCGAACATGGATTAACTCAGTCATTGAAAAGACGGCTTACTGTGCTTTGGTGAATGTTAAAACGATGTCCGAGGTCCTTTTGAAAAAGGCCTAGCCTCAAGTTCACGAGAACCATAAAAGCTGGTTCTCGATGGTGAGCAATGGAGGCCTACCGACTCCCCTTTTCAGATTTGGTGCATTTTCGTCCTCCTCCTTCAGGTCAGGTTTAAGATAGTGAAGCAGCTTGATGAAATCACCATATGATGACAGGCCGGTATAAAACTGAAAATCTTCATCATTGTCTTTAAATTGCTCAATGCAAAATTGTGCTGCAGCCTTTTCAAGATAACTGCATCTCTGCATGAGTAGACACACTCTTCCTTCAAGCTTTGCAATTTTGCCTTTGCTTGTGCCAACTCATTTTGTAGTTGTGCTGTGTGTTGCTGAAGCAACGCTTCGAAGTCACATGGGGGTTCTGCATCTTCACGAGCATCTGGCAGCAGGCCTTGCTCAATGTTTTCACTATTTTTGTGATTGCTGTGTCTTTGTCCACTGTGTCCTGCACAAACATGGCACGAAGAAGATTCTTCATGGTTGGGGCAGGTCGGGCTTTTGGTGGCTTTCTTGAATGCAAAAACGGATGGAACTGCATTCCCTTGTAGCATTCGGCGGCCACTAACAATGTTCTTGAGGAAGTCTTCTTCATTGAAGTGCCTGGAACACACACGGGCTGTTCTAATATTAAATGGTGGCTCCCTCTTGATCGCAGCCAGCCATCTTTTCCGGAGGGCTGCTGTCATCAGGAATGCAGTGAAATGACACCTGAAAGAATTAAGAGTTGCATGAGACTCGCATGTCTGAAATACTGATAATTCTTGGGTGAATTTATATATAGAAGTGAATTTATTTACGTCATGTAACTAAGATGGAAATAAGGAAGCGCAACTGACCTCCATCAATGAGCACTTTCTGGGCTGTTTTTCTTAACTGTTACTGCAGTGTACATGTGCGTTTGTAAATGTGGTTGCAATCAAGCTTGTCTCTTTTCCATTTCATAAAACTGATGCTTTGCTCTAGTGTAAAATTATGTACTCAACATAAATTATGTGGGTTTAAATTGTCAAGAATTTATGCATCCGCACGTCGAAAGTGAACACGAAGGGTGTTGTTATAAAACATAAGTGTCGATTGGCTGGTATTGATGCGTTATCATTCCGAGCTGTGCTGGTAACTAACACTTTAGGTCAGTAATAAAAACATACGTCTCACGCTGTTCCTCTCGGAGCCTATGATAGTCTTGCGGGCTTAACAGCAGTGCTGCAACACTCAAATTTGAGACGCCGAGGCAACGCTCAACAGCACTACTTTAGCGCAACCCACAAACACGTTTGAACGGTTGAATTTAATCAATGTACCGAAAAAGTATTTTGAATGCGAAGCATTTCTTGCGAACTTGTGCAACTTTGAGCGTATCTACCTAGCCGCCTACGACTTTGTGCTCCCGTGGCTGTTTTGTTAATGGGATGTATACCAAAATCGGTATCACATGACATGACTGTATGACCAACATAAATCGCAGGTCATAAACATGAAAATCATGACATGCATGTCATGAATGACATGATTTACCTGCCATGGCCTTGGTGCTCTTGCGGTCATTTCGTTAACTTGATATATACCAAAATTGGTTTTGTTCGACGTGACTGTATGAAAACATTAATGGCAAGTGGTAACACAGCAATCATGACATGCACGTCATGAACAGCATCATTTACATGCCACTGTCTTGGCGCTCTGCAGTGTTCACTAGCTTGATATACACCGAAGTTGGTATTATGAGGCGTGACTGTATGACGAACATGAATGGCAGGTGGTAAAATGAAAATCACAATACGCATGTCATGTACGGCATGATTGAATTACACATCAATGATGGGCTCGAGGCCGTTTCACGAGCAGGACATATACCAAAACTAATATGGTGTGACATGACTATACGACAAACATAAACAAGTGGTAACATGAAAATCATGACATGCATGTCATGTGAAACTTGTTTTACATGCCACGGTCAGGATATGCTGGTGGCCGCTTCGCTAGCTTCACATGTACCGAAATTTGTATCGGGTGACATGACTCTATGACGAACATTAATGACAGGTCAAAACATGAAAATCATGAAATACATGTATGTACGGAATGATTTAAATGCCACGCTCATGGTGCTCTCACGGTCGTTTCGCCAGTGTGATATACACCAAAATTGGTGTGGCGTGACGTGACTGCATGACGAACATATATGAGAGATCGCAACATCAAAATTTTGATAGGCATGACTCACATGCCCCGCTCATGCCATGACTGCCTTGATTTGCCTAAGAAAAAAAAAATAATGCGGTGACCATATTTACTCAAATGTAACGCAAGTTTTTTCAATATTTTTCCTACCTAAAGTGACCCTCGCTTACAATCAAATATCGAAATCATACCAAACACCTATTTTTTCTTCCTGGACGACAATGAAAAGTCATCCCCTGCGTTACAGTTGTGTTCGCGTTACAATCGAGTAACACGGTAGCATCTATTCCCACAATGCGTGCGATCTGCCAATTTTTGCCATGGGAGCAAGTCACTCCTGAGGTGTCTGATAACGCGCCGTAGCACATCGAATGCTTGAAAAATGTGTGCAGTGATGCGCAAGCCATCCCACTAAACGGCAGCTTGTCACGCGCACTCGAGAATCGAAAACGAAACTACAGAAAAGAAAGATGCTTTAGCACCACCGGTTCGCTATCGGAATCCACCGATGACGCGCACTAGCTTCCCATTCAGCGTGTGCCGTTACCGAAACGTAAACAAAACAGCACATTTAATGAAATGCAGGCACGCGCGAGTAGCCGCGATAGAGCTCGTTGCGTGAAGGTGGCTTCTGTGTGAAGCGAAATCGCGTTCACTTGGTAAACGGCTGCTAGCGAAAACGTTGCAAAAACTGCCTCGCTTCGGCATGCAGCAACTTGTGGGAACACAAGTGGAGGTGCTATTACACGTCTTATTTGCTTAGAAAGGCGAACGCAAACACGTCATTCGGGAGCAGTAGCCGGAGCACATGCTGGAAACGTCGACAGCCAGGAAAAATAACGAGGGGCAGTTTACTGCTTACCTTTTTTCCTTCAGCATCCCGAGTTCCTCTCTGTGTGCAGCAAGGGACGCAGCAATACGTCGGCATTGCGGTTGTATTCACTGCACGGCTCACGTCGATACGCGTTACATATACGTACGTACACACGCAGACTGTGCGGACTGCGCCGCGCTTAGCCTCTAATATGGCGGCTATGCTCACGACGGCCGATAGATGGCAGCAATTTTGCATAAAAACGAAATAAGGAGGGAAAGGTTTTATGATAATTCAAGGGGAAGCGCTTTACTGTTTGAAGCAAGGTCGGGCTGCCTAGAACGCGTAGTTATAAAGCGAGATTCAGTAACGAAGAAGAACTATGTACATGCGGGGGAACTAAGGAAACGATGGAACATGTACTGATTGAATGTGGCGATATTCACCCAGGTATACGTGGGACGAGTATACATGAAGCCTTGGGTTTTAGGGACAACAATGGAAAGCTGAACACGTCCGCGATAGAAATAAGTAAGAGACGGTTAGAGTATTGGTGGCAGAAAAGTAGAGATAAAGAACAAAATAAATAATGGGGGAAAAATAAGGTCATTCTGCGTTAAGAGGCAGAGAGATAGACTGTTAATTTATATTTTTTTGGTATAATAACATAGATTTAATCAATGTAAATAAGGTATTAGGCCAACATAAAACAAGGAAGGTTTTTTTTTTTTTTTTCTCCGAGCCTGGTGGCAGACATGTCACCGCCCCGTTACGAAGGGAACGCTCATAGCATCCATCCATCCATCCGTCTATTTCAGAGTACCGCAAAGGTAGGCTGCACGCAGGTAACATTGCGCAGCGGCGGCCATTTCCCTTCCAGACCGTCCGGCGCGTTGCTAGCGTGTGGTGAGAAGTGATCGATCTTTACGCCTCCATGCCGTGTTACGCTCGGCGGAACTGCAGTATGTGTGTGTGTGTTTTCAAGAGGATATTAGAAGTGATTTCGAGTCATCGACAGTTATGAATCAACTGCGCGGTAAGCAGTGTAAATTATGAAACGTGCGGCGAATGTTGCCATGTGCTCGCGATCTCTCTTATGGCTTCATCGGTCTCTTTTCGTGACACGGCCGGGTGTATTCGTTAGGTCCGGAGCTGGAAACATAGTTGAATTAGCGCAGATACTTCGTGCGAGATGCCATTTACTTCGACACTTGGTGAATCTTGACTGTTTACGCTAGCTTTGCAGTCGGTGTTCAAGTTCACTTCATAGCGCACTCGAGAACATTTTGAACAACATCGAGAACATTGAACATCGCGTCCTTCGACTGATCGCTGACGCATACCTTGCTTGCGCACCTTGCTTGCTGTTCAACTGGGTGTTAAGTGTAATAGAAGTTGTGTGTGTGCGGTAATTGGAAGTTGTGCGTGATGTATTATGTCTCGGTTCGGAACGCCAGCAGCCGAACGCCCGGGCGAATCGGCATGCGATAGGTAAGGCGCATCTTATTTTGCGAATACGTTGTCATTTCCTAACAGACAGAAAACATGCCATCAAAAATGACTGACATCACTAAATAATTGTTTAATTTTCTATTTTTTGTCTCCTTAATATTCCCAACGTTGCAGTGCATTTGCAAATGTTTTGCTGTGTTCCGACAAACAGTTTTTCTTTTTTGACGTTGCCAGCGCGTAAAGAGTTGGGGTTCGGTTTCTGCACTGCTTTTAAGTTGAACTTCTTTTTTTCATAATGCACTTTTATTAAAACTTCCTCGGCACAGTGCTTTATGTTCTTTTGTTCAGAAACAGCACATCCCGAAAATTTTTAAAGTGCATGCTACTGCAACACAATATGTATATAGACTTAAGGCTTACATGAAATCGATTCCCTCATCCCTCAATGCGCCGGGTCCACCAATTTTTCTTTTTTTTTTTTTGCCGTGACCATTTCTTACCCGCTAGACAGTATTGTAAGGGTGTGCTCGGCGCAATGCAGCACTAGCAACTTTTTTTTTTCAACAAAAAAGTAAATAAAAAATACGCTTAATAACATTGCCATATACCAACTTTATTAGCAGAGTTCTACGCTTCTGATTTGCGCAACAGCAAATGATCATGCCATAATTGCTTTCAAGGTATACCAGTAAACAGCTATTATTTTAATAAATCTTCAATTTCGCTATCGTGCGTGACACGCTTACAACTCGAAATGTAAGCACACTCTGTTTAACAGATCGAGATATGAAGAGCTGAGCAAATAGAAAGGTATGTACTATGTAGTTTTCAATACCGCCGAACATAGCAAACCGAAAAGGTGAAGTATCCTGTCGCATGAGAGCTTTTCCAGCAAAGTTTGTGTAGTTCACTGCAGAAAGGAGTGTTCTTCGACTGGGGCGAGAGTTCGTTCCGACCAACTATGCAGCCACGTAGAGCGGTGCTCTTTGACCGTAAACGTTTCCCACACGGAATGCAAAAATAAACGAGATTCCAGATTACGTTCGGTTGCTGGTGAGGTACCCTCTGGCATCTGCATGACGCGTTTTAAAAAAGCGATGAAGTACTTCTAGGGGCCGTGGTACTGCGAAATGTCCGGCCACGCTCTGCGTTCAACGCGCCTGCACCCAAAGCGCTTGGAAGGGGTATGGCGGTGAGAGGTCACGTGACGCGAGTAAGCCAATCGCGTCGGCGGCGGCGCGCGGGAAAACAGATGCGATACTCTGAAAATTTTCCAGTGACTCTAGACCTACTCTGGTGGCTTGCACCACCCTTTTGACGAGCTGCTGACGACGAGCTGCAGACGACCGTGCGGCTGCAGACTGTACACCCGCTGCCGCTCTCTGCAGGAGCAAGTGCAACAATGTGGCCAAACAAGAGCCCGAAATTCCGCCATATCCCCCACCGCCGGGGGATCGTTTGTCCTTTCGGGGAAAAGATCCCCGTCCTCTCCGAGGAGGCGCGGGGGGGGGGGGGGAGGGGGGGGAGGGCGGGTCACGCCCACTCGCTAATCCGTGACGTCGCGGTCACGTGATCCGCAATCCCACCTTCTCCCCCGAGCATTTCTCCCCCGTCTGAATACCCCTTTAATCGCGTGTCTCCTCACGACAACTACCTCGAGAGCAGGGCCGACAACAAAGCGAGAGGGGTGTGGAACAATAGGCCTCGCCGGGTGCCAGTCGTCGTATTGTGCACGTGCGCCCCGCAAACTTCTGTGACGTCCACAATACTTGCTTTACTCGTAGAACGTCACGCGGGGCCTCTATCTGCGTCACACCAGGATGGTCGCGAGGTGCAGCCAACTCAAATGAGCACTCACGCTTACTTTTAAAACCAAATTAAGATCTTAAAGGCAACGTTCGTCACTAATAATCGGTCAGATATGCCCCCGTATACAGGAATGTCAAACAACACAAACATCTCGAGGTATCAATTTTGGTGTAAGGAGTCCCTTTAAATAAAAACAATACTTCGTTCTGCTAGTCTGATAGCAGACATCCTGTTTGGTTTACTCTAGAAAAACATTTTTCTGCTCAACTTCTTCACGCTGTATACTTCCTAATCACGAAATTTTCCATCGGGCACCATGAGGGCTCCCTTGCTATAGTAGAAGAGCTTCCTGCACGAGCACAGACATTGTGCACCTAACGTGCATGACTGAAAAGCGCAAGGCACATTCGCTTAGCACAGAGGCCGCGGGTTAATTTACATGCGCGAAATAAGCGCGAACCGGCAGCATGTACACAGGGGTCCATTGTTTAAAGGGGACATCGGAGCGTGTGGCAAGGTAAATGTAAATGGTAGCGAAGCTTCCATAGAAACCCATACGTTTCAGAAAATGGCTGCTCATCAGCTGCTCATGGGGGCTTAGCGCCATCTGTGTGAGGAGGGAACACTTCCGGCGGAACAAAAATAAAGCGGATGTGACGCAATATCCCCGGTAAAAAGTGACGTCATTTTGTTGGCCCTAGCGCGAAATTTGACTCAAAACTATTCTTCTTAGGCCCCTGATCGCTAAGGGGTTCGCGCTACGGCGAGCCGGCCAAGCCCTTGGCGAATGCGCTTGAAGTCAACGCTAGCTAACTAATATCGACCCGTGACTAAACAGCGGTGTTTAAGTGTACCGTCATGCAATTCGCCTTGGTTTACCAAGAAACTTTATTCTTTGAGCTTTTATTCTGCGTTCGTGTCATCTTCCGCAGCGTGAATAATGTAGGCAACAGCGTACCTCTCATGTCTGCAGCGTTTGCTTATTTGCTTCGCACATGCGCAGGGGACCTTAAAGAGCGCATTGCATGTGTGCTTCAGTTCCAACGAGAAGAAATGACGCCTGGTCACGCCAAAATAATGATTATTTCAGTTTTATTCAATGGCCACAATAACGCAATTACACACTCTACACAATGAGCAAGGAATGTCCATAATATGTACAAAAAGTGCGTAGACTACGTGCACTATGTTTTGCCTTTTGTTCCGATAAATTAACCTTACGTGTAACATATCAAGACATGCGAATTATAGTGATTGTAGCGCGACAAATAACTTAGCGATCTGCTCACCGATAACAGGAAATATAATACGCACGGCGTGTTCACGAAGGAAACCGGGCAGCAGAAATACTGATTCATGAAAGTCCAGCAAGCGCACTACTCCGAACCGTTGCCCCGGTGTCTTATCTAGAAGCGAGGGCTCGCCAGGCGTACGCGTGTTGCTATTGCATCCTTGGAATACCACATCGTTTCGTCGTTTCCGCGAGTACCGAGGAAAGCGCTCGGCGTGAAATGTTAGCCGCCTCGTGCCGTTGTCCGTTGAACACCGTAGCCAACACGTTCACCAACGATGAAAACGCACCTCGCAACTTCGCGCACACCAAAATAAAGTTCTCACCAAATAATTGACAGAACGCATGCAAGTGCGAAACACCAGAACACCTGAGGGGGCGTGTCGCCGCAGACGAACTTTACGCGCGCCTTTCCGAACACTACAAGGACTGCGTCGCAGAGCAATGGCATGTGTCATTCTTTAGAGGGCGCGAATAAGAAGATTTTGATAATGCATATACATTTTCATGAATTCTTTGTACACTGGATCTAAATAATGTTATTCTGAAATAAATCTCGGTCATAAAATATAAATATTATTTTGTTGTTGAATGAAATTAGGTTTTTCGTTATTAGTGTTTGTTCCCACCACACCTAGTCGCGCTTCAGTCGCTACTCCATAACTCCCCATGCTGATGTCGCTGACAATAGGATCTGAACCGCTTTTCGCCCGAAGCTTCGCGACCTATTTGGATAGACCTTGCGTGTGGCGGCAGCTCGGCGCCACCGCCGGCCAGCGGCTGCAACGAGATTCGCGCAGACGCAGTGAGCACCGTGCCCCGGTGCTCTTTCGTCGCGTCACGGTTCGCTTCGCGACGATTCGCAGCGCGGGAAGCAGACGGCAGCAGACGACGAAAGAGAACGACTCACAGCGTGCATTGCGCCTGCGCGAAACTCGTTCCATCCGCTGGCCGGCGGTGGCGCCGAGCTGCCGCCACACGCTCCGGTGTTCCCTTTAACAATGGACCCCTGTGTACACAAGCGGCAACACAGCGGTAAATGACACCATAGGCTGACAGTCACAGAAACGCAGACCACATAGCGTACAACACATGCCAGATAACCGCCGCAGCTGACGCGCGGCAGCACTAACACCGCGACATCGAAGAAATATTCCCCTCACAACATCACGGTAAACATCCAAGCCCGTGCTAAGAATGGTGATAAATTACATGAACGCAACACATCAGGATTATAGCGTGATCGCCGCAAAATTTCAATCTGCCAGAGCGTTCGAAACGCGAATCAGGAAAGTCGCTTTCGTGGTTATGGTACCACGTCTTCGCGACCTCCTTGAGGTAAAAGGGAACATAGCGCAGCTTGTGTGCCTCGTGTGCCAATAATTGCAAGCACTGGTTCTGTCGTAATTGTTGTTCTGTCGACGTCCTCACCGCGAAGACCGGAAAATACTGGAGGGTCTCGCTGCGAGGTACACACGGTGTACTGAAGTCCGGCAGGCTGAGTGGGCGCGGCAGGGACGGTAGGAGATGCGTCGTTTTGTGCCATGGATGTTGTTTGCAAGCACAATCGTCGACCAGACCGGAGCTCCAGGGGTGACCGGTAGAGCAAGATGACTGGGGAATCACAGCACGCTCCACCACTTGTGAGACGACGTCACGTAAGACGAGGAACGATTGTGTATATTCAGCAAAGGCACGCGACCCAAAACCGAACACCGGCGAGCCAACACGATGATGATGATTACGATTATTTGTATGCACAAGTGAAGATGAGACCGGACCACAGTCAGCGCTCACATATATATATATATATATATATATATATATATATATATATATATATATATATATATATATATGTCATCATCACAGCCTGTCTACGCCCACTGCAGGGCAAAGGCCTCTCCCATGTTCCGGCAATCAACCCGGTCCTGTGCTTTCTGTTGCCACGTTATACCGACAAACTTCTTAATCTCATCTACCCACCTAATTTTCTGTCTTCCCTCACGCGTTTGCCCTCTCTTGGAATCCAGTCAGTTACCCTTAATGACCACCGGTTATCCTGCCGACGTGCTACGTGACCGGCCCATATCCATTTCTTCTTCTTAATTTCAACTATGATATCCTTAACCCCCGTTTGTTCCCTGACCCACTCTGCTCTCTTCCTGTCTCTTAAGGTTACACCTATCATTTTCCTTTCCATCGCTCGCTGCGTCGTCCTCAATTTAAGTTGAACCCTCTTTGTAAGTCTCCAGGTTTCTGCTCCGTAGGTAAGTACCGGTAGATGCAGCTGTTATATTCCTTCCTCTTGAGAGATAGTGGTAGACTACCATTCATGATTCGATAATGCTTGCCGAATGAGCCCCATCCCATCCTTATTCTTCTAGTTATTTCACTCTCATGGTTCGGCTCCGCGGTTACTACCTGTACTAAGTAGACGTACTCCTTTACAACTTCCAGCGTCTCGCCACCTATCGCAAAGCGCTGTTCTCTGCCAAGATTGTTCCACATTACTTTAGTTTTATGCATATTAATTTTCAAACCTACTCTTCTACTTTCCGTATCCAGTTCAGTAATCATGAGCTGTAATTCGTCTCCCGCGTTACTCATCAATGCAATGTCATCAGCGAATCGCAGGTTACTGAGATACTCTCCATTAACTCTTATCCCTAATTCTTCCCAATCTAGGGCCCTGAAAACCTCCTGTAAACACGCGGTGAATAGCATTGGAGAGATCGTGTCTCCCTGTCGTACGCCCTTCTCTATTGGGATTCTGTCGCTTTCTTTATGAAGGACTATAGTGGCTGTGGACTGCGCTGTAGATTTCTTCCATTATGTTTATATAGGCTTCGTCGATGTCCTGATTCCGCAGGTGCTTGCATGACTTGCTGATGTCTCCACCGAATCAAATGCCTTCTCGTAATCTATGAAGGCTATGTATAGGGGTTGGTTGTATTCCGCGCATTCTCTATCACCTGATATGAGTAGTATGAATATGGTCTATTGTTGAGAAGCCTGTACGAAATCCTGCCTGGTCCCTTGGTGATTAAACTCTAATGTCGTAGTAATTCTGTTCAGCAATTACTTTTGTGAATAGCTTGTAGACAACGGACAGTAAGCTGAGTGGGCCTGTATTTTTCAGGTCCTTGACGTCCCCTTTCTTATGGATCAAGATGATGTCGGCATTCTTCCAAGATTCTGGTATCCTCCCTGTCGAGAGACACTTCGTATACAGGGTGGCCAGTTTCTCTAACGTAATCTCTGCACCGTCTTTCAACAGGTCTGATGTTACCTGATCCTCACCAGCGGCTTTGCCTCTTTGCATTCCCTTTAGGGCTTTCGGTACTTCTCCTGTTAATACTGGTGGGATGTCAGATTCCTTTGGGATATTACTGCTTCTTACGTATCATCCTGACGTCTCGGTGCTGTACAGATCTCTCTAGAACTCTTCCGCTACCTCAACTATTCTATCCATATTGGTTGTGACCTAGCCTCCTTGTCCCTTATGCAACATCTGATTTTTGCCTATGCACAGTTTTGTCTTCGTAGCTTTGAGGCTTCTTCCGTTCTTTAGAGCATGCCTCAATTCTCTCCATATTATACTTTCTTATGTCGGCTACTTTACGCCTATTGATCAACTTCGAAAGCTCCGCCAGCTCTATTTCGTCTGTTGCATTCGGGGCTTTCATAGCTTGACGTTTCTTAATGAGTTTTTCGTCTCTGGGATAGCTTACCAGTGTCCTGTCTAACGACTGTACCCCCGACTTCCCTGCACACTCCTTAATGATACTAGTCAGATTATCATTCATTGCGTCAACGCTAAGGTCGGTTTCCTCGGTTTAAGCCGGCGTACCTATTCTGAAGTGAAACTCTGAATCTCCTGTACTTTCCCTCGCAGAGGCTAGTTCATTAATCGCTTCTTGCGTATCAGTTTCTGCCGTTCCTTCCTCACGTCTAGTTAATTCTAGATCTTACCATTCTATGGTCACTGATCGGATCTTGTGAACTACTTCCACATCCTGTATAATGCCCGGGTGGTCGCACATTATGAAGTCTATTTCATTTTTAGTTTCGCATTTAGGACTCCTCCACGTCCACTTACGAGCAGTCCGTTTTCTGTAGAAGGTATTCAAGATCCGTAAATTATTGCGTTCTGCGAACTCTACTAGTAACTCCCCTCTGGAATTTCTAGAGCCGATGCCATATTCCCCAACTGCATGATCTCCAGCCTGCTTCTTGCCTACTTTTGCATTAAAGTCGCCCATCGGTACAGTATACTGTGTCTTTACCTTACTCATTGCTGATTCTACGTCTTCGTAGAAGCGTTCAACCAGTGATCATCATGACTGGATGTAGGCGCGTAGGCCTGTATCACCTTCATCCTGTACCTCTTATTAAACTTAATCACGATACATAACACCCTCTCATATTGCATGTAGTATTCCTCTATATTGCCAGCTATATTTTTATGAATAAGGAACCCAACTCCTAGTTCTCTTCTGTCAGCTAAGCCACGATAGCATAGGGACGTGTCCGTTCTTCAGCACTGTATAAGCCTCCTGTGGCCTCCTAACCTCACTGAGCCCTATTACATCCCATTTAACACCCTCTAATTCCTCGAATAGTACAGCTAGACTAGCCTCACTAGATTAAGTTCCAGCGTTATATGTAGCCAAGTTCAGATTCTAATGGCGGCCTGTCCGGACCCAGAGATCTTAGCACCCTCTGCTGCGTCGCAGGTCTGACCGCCGCCTTGGTCAGTTGCTTCGCAGCTGCTGGGCACTGAGGCCGAGGGTTAATTGGTCTATTCATGTGGGAGGTAGTGGCCAAGTACTACACCAGGGTGGCCAATCCTGCTCTGGTGAGGGAGTGCATTGCTGGCTGTGGTCGCCAGTGAGGTTGCACCCCAGGCCTTTTACACAATTCCATCATCACGCGGATTTTTTTTAATCCGGTGGGGAATTGGCCGGCCCCGGGGATTCGAACCACGGACCTCTTGCATGCGAAGCTGCTGTTCTCCCCACTACACCATCGCGGCAACTATATAATAATATATATATAATATACCTATCTTGGGTATGAAGATCGATGGGTCCGGTACGATAGGTGAGTGCAAAGAAGGACTCACGTAGGCAATGTAACCTTTAGAACAGCGCTAAAGACGGGACAAATGAAAGGACCACCAACACCGGCGCTGCCTAACAACCAAATTGTGTTCTATTCTTCTACTCTGCATATATATACTCCGCCACAATCTCAAGGACACAAAAGCACAGAAACAAGAAAAATTGATTAGCCTGCGCAGAGGCCGAAAAATCTTCAATCGGACAGAAACGTCAAACTTCCTTCGGAAGGAGGGAGATCGAGGGGAGGCTGACACATGCTTCTCCGCCATTATAGATATGATACGCTTCAGAATGACACGCGCCCGTTCATCATGGTACTTCGACAGGAAAATGGAATCTTTAAAAGATGGCTGGCAACCACATTCATTACAGTGAAGCGACAATTGACTATCTCTGGCTTGTTTACGGACGTTGTTCGCATGCTCGCGCATGCGGTCATTAGCGCACCGCCCCGTTTGGCCAACATAGTAACGGCCGCAAGAAAGAGGTATCTCTATACACAACACTATCACAAATTCAACGTACTTCTGGCGATGCTTCTTGCTGCATCTTTTCGTCTTGGTCTCTCGATTTACTTGCTGATACAGGCTACCAAGCTTATTTTTGGCAGAAAACAACAGTCTAACGCCTGCCCTGCTGACCACTTTCTTGAGATTATGTGCCACCTTGTGCACATAAGGAATGACCACTACTTTTTTTTTGCGGGTGTGTCACTGATTGAACAGTAGGTGAGCACTTGCTTTTAAAACCGGACACGAGGCTTTCTGCGATACTGGTCAAAAGCGTTCCTGGAAAACCTGCAAGCTTCAGGCGTGCTACTTGAGAACTAAAGCTCGCTTCGACTTGGTGATCACAGGACCTCTCAAGCGCCGCCTTCATGCAAGCCCTTGCAATACCACGCTGTACAATTTTTGAATGCGCAGAGGAAAAGGGAGAAGGCTCTTTTGAGACCTAGGCGCATGACACCAACATACATGGCTGTTTGAGGACGAAAGTTCCAAGTCCAAGAAGCGTAGCCTATTGTCTGAAGGATGCTCAGTGGTCAATTCAAATGGACTAATTCCGCGAGGAACACGTCAAAATTTTCTGCAGCAGGCTGCAGGTCATGAGAGTTAGTGCTATAAAATATTAAAAAGTCGTCCACATATCGCACTCACCTTTACCGTGCTAGTCTGTCTGAGCTGGCTCTCGAGGGTACGGTCATAGATGGCTAGTAGAATGTCACTGAGAACAGGGGCGATGCATGAGCCTATGCAGACTCCTTTCCCGTTGAATAAAAAGTTTCATCAGTTTCGACGATAAGCTTTTTTATTCAACGGAAAGGAGGTCTGCATAGGCTCATGCATCGCCCCTGTTCTCAGTGACATTCTACTAACCATCTATGACCGTAACCTCGAGAGCCAGCTCAGACAGACTAGCCGGTAAAGGTGAATGCGATATGTGGACGACTTTTTAATTTTTTATAGCACTAACTCTCATGACCTGCAGCCTGCCTGCTGGGAAAATTTTGACGTGTTCCTCGCGAATTAAGTCCATTTGAATTGACCACGAGCCTCCTTCAGACAATAGGCTACGCTTCTTGGACTTGGAACTTTCGTTCTCAAACAGCCATGTATGTTGGTGTCATGCGCCTAGGTCTCAAAGAGCCTTCTCCCCTTTTTCCTCTGCGCATTCAAAAATTGTCCAGCGTGGTATTGCCAAGGGCTTGCATGAAGGCGGCGCTTGAGAGGTCCTGTGATCACCAAGTCGAAGCGAGCTTTAGTTCTCAAGTAGCACGCCTGAAAGCTTGCAGGTTTTCCAGGAACGCTTTGACCAGTATCGCAGAAAGCCTCGTGTCCGTTTTAAAGCAAGTGCTCACCTACTGTTCAATCAGTGACACACCCGCAAAAAAAGTAGTGGGTCATTCCTTATGTGCACAAGGGGGCACATAATCTCAGAAAGTGGTCAGCAGGGCAGGCGTTTAGACTGTTGTTTTCTGCCAAAAATAAGCTTGGTAAGCCTGTATCAGCAAGTAATCGAGAGACCAAGACGAAAAGATGCAGCAAGAAGCATCGCAAGAGTACGTTGAATGGTTGTTGATAGTGTGTGTGTATAAGATACCTCTTTCTTGCGGCCGTTACTATGTTGGCCAAACGGGGCCGGTGCGCTAATGACCGCATGCGCGAGCATGCGAACAACGTCCGTAAACAAGCCAGAGATAGTCAATTGTCGCGTCACTGTAATGAATGTGGTTGCCAGCCATCTTTTAAAGATTCCATTTTCCTGTCGAAAGTACCATGATGAACGGGCGCGTGTCATTTCTGAAGCGTATCATATCTATAATGGCGGAGAAGCATGTGTCAGCCTCCCCTCGATCTCCTCCTTCCGAAGGAGTTGACGTTTCTGTCCGATTGAAGATTTTTCGGCCTCTGCGCAGGCTAATACAATTTTTTCTTTGTTTCTGTGCTTTTGTTTCCTTGAGATTGTGGCGGAGTAATATATATGCAGAGTAGAAGAATGAAACACATTTGGTTGTTAGTCAGCGCCGTGGGTTGTGTCCTTTCTTTGTCCCGTCTTTTAGCGTTGTTTCTAAAGTTAATCATGAACCAACCAGCCCAAATGCGTAGTAGTTTTTATTAACGTTTCGGTCGTGAGTCCTTCTTTGCATTCACAGATATATATATATTGTGGGGTTCGTGGTCGTCCGCCCCAAGGAACGCCGTCAGAGACTGGAGAAACTTGGAAAGCATTTATTAGCTAGAAACAAACTTCAACGGTTTGGCAAAACAATTAACAGTAAAACTTCCGGCCCCTAACGGTGGCACCGGCGGGGCGCACGCCGCGTACACGAACACTCCCCGCGACAGTCTGTCGGCCACTCTCCCATGGCTGGTCCCGGTCGCTCTTTATACGTTCCTCCTGACGCGTGGAGCATGCGCACTGCCGTCGGATCACAACTCTTGTCGTAGTCATTGGGGGAGAGGGGGTTTATCGGCGGCGATTCCCACATTTCCCCCCCCTCTGAAGAAACCGCTTCACAGTCTTCTTTGTGGCGCCCGTGGTCCTCGTGGCCGCCAACGCGGCAGCTGCCGTCTTGCACTTGTGGAGGGCGTCACGGCCCCGTTCCCCGTGCATTCGACGGAGATGACCATTCCGTACCGTTCGCTGCGCTGCAGGTGCTGGACGCGCTTGTTTTTTTTCTCGGCGGTGCTCGTAGTCGAGGAGGCGAAACAGCGTGCAACCGGCCGTGGTGTGGTGTCACTGACGACGTTGGGGGACCCAACCATGCCGTGTTTGCCGCTCACCCAGAGGTCCCGCGCCAGGCACCTTATCCGCGGCCGCCTTGGCGTGGCAATTCGTGGCATCTGTCATGGCCTCCGCCGCAGCCGCTTGCGTTTCTTGTAGCCCTTTTCTCACTGTCGGCACTCACGGCAGGCGTTGGCGTTTCTGTCCTGCCTTGTCCTTTGTTGCCGCGACCTGGTTCCTCTCTGTCGGCGTCCCCGTTCTCGTCGCTGTTCAGGAGCTGCTCTGCCTCGGCGTTGCCGCCGACCCTCTTCAATGTCGCACTTGAGAACGGGTTCCACGCGGCTACTTTCCGCACCACCACCGTCGACCTCTTCCTCGTTCTCGGTGACCTCTTCCTTGCCGTACTCTGGCTCGGGCTCCTGCGCCGACGTGCATCCTTTCCAAACCGGGGCCTTCCGCTCCTCGTCTTCTGCTCCGTCGACAGTCTCGACCTCGTGCTCTCGTTTGCTTGCGGTGGTGTGCCCAGCTGTCCAAACTGGGGGCACGCGCCATTGTCCAATGCCGGCGTCGGGATCGCCACGCCCCTCGCTGCCAGGTAGGCTGTCCGACTCTGCGTCCCCTCGCCGCGCAAAATTTTGCTGAGTGATGTCGAGGCGCTCCATAGTTTCCAGCAATTTCTTCAGTGCGGCCTCCATTCTTGCTGGTAGCGGACGACAATACCCGTTGGGCGCCAGATGTGGGGTTCGTGGTCGTCCGCCCCAAGGAACGCCGTCAGAGACTGGAGAACTTGGAAAGCATTTATTAGCTAGAACAAACTTCAACGGTTAGGCAAAACAATTAACAGTAAAACTTCCGGCCCCTAACCTTGCCCCGGCGGGGCGCACGCCGCGTACACGAACACTCCCCGCGACAGTCTGTCGGCACTCTCCCATGGCTGTCCACGGTCGCTCTTTATACGTTCCTCCTGACGCGTGGAGCATGCGCACTGCCGTCGGATCACAACTCTTGTCGTAGTCATTGGGGGAGAGGGGGTTTATCGGCGGCGATTCCCACAATATATATATATATTGTAGCGAAGCGTTCCTACTGAGTAATGGGTCGTCCTCTCGAGCGCCTTCAGTGGGTCGTTCTCTTCTCTGAGAGCACGCTCCTCGTGCAGAGAGTCGGCCCCGCTTTGACTGTCGCTGCCGTGCGCCGTCGCTGAGTCCCCGTTAATAAACGTCTTGACAATTTGGTGGAGAGTGCTGTGCCCTTTAAACAACTACAGTCTGCATTCGATGCCCTTGGAGCTTCGATCCCGTACCGTGCCTGCTACCATGACTCAAGACGCCGCCCAGCAAACGCCTCCTCTTGCACCGACGCCATGTCCGGGTGTCCCCCGCATCCGCGACCCTCCTATCTTCACCGGCGCGGATGGCACCGACGTCGAGGACTGGCTCGCGATCTACGAGCGTGTGAGCGTCCCCAATAAATGGGACGAGGCAGGCAAACTGAGCAACCTCGTTTTCTACCTGGCGGGTGTGGCAAGTCTATGGTACAACAACCACGCATCCGATTTCGCTACGTGGTCCGCTTTCAAGACCGCCATCATCGACGTGTTTGGCCGCCCTGCCGTTCGCAAGCTGCAAGCCGAACAGCGGTTACGTGAACGAGCCCAGCAGTCCGGCGAGTCTTTCACGAGCTACATTCAAGACGTGCTCGACTTGTGCAAGAAAGCCAACGCAACCATGTCTGAGGCCGACAAGATCCGGAACGTCATGAAAGGCATTGACGACGATACCTTCACCATGCTACTCGCCAAAAACCCTCGCACTGTGGCAGAGGTCATCACGCTGTGCCAAAGCTACGAGGAGCTACGCCGGCAGCGGCTGATGACGCGTCGACCTCCATCACGCGACGCTGATCTCGCTGGCTTGTCGGCCGTGTCGGACCACTCCGTCTTACTCGCCGAAATCAAGTCATTCGTGCGGGAGGAAGTTGCCCGCCAGTCTCCTTACTGGCCTTCTCTCACCCGCAGGATGTTGTACAGTCGTCGACCACACTGCTGCCTCCCCTACGCCAGGCTATCGAGCAGGAAATCGCGGAGGTTATGCCGGAATACACCAGCCCCATCCGGCGTCTGCGCCGCTCAGTTACGCACAAGTTGCAGCCAGGCCGCCCCCAGCGCTCCCTGTGGTGCCCCCGCTAACATACGCTGGAGCCGTCACCAGGCCTCAGGCCTTCGAAGCGAGTGTGCCGGCTGCGTACGCCGACATCGTCCATACGCCCCGACTGCAGCCAACCATGCAGTCGTCATATCAGCAGCCGCCCCGTCCCTCGCGTCCCTGCCACGTGGATGGGACCTAGCCCGGCAAACCGATGGCGCACTTCCGACAACCGCCCGATCTGCTTTGCGTGCGGTTGCGCCGGTCACGTAGCCCGCTATTGCAACCGCGTGCAGCCGCCTCGAGTCGGATCAGCCGTCACCAACCAGTCCAGCCGCCCGTATTATGACCCGCTGCCGCCTATGTCACCGACGTCGCGCCCAGGTCCATCTACCCGTCGGTCACCGTCCCCACGACGCCGCTCACTGTCACCGATGCGGCCTCGTCCGGTCGCACGAGACCAGGAAAACTAGTCGTCGCAGTCCAAGAGGCAAGGGCTGCGACGCTATCGAACAGCCAAAGCCCTCAGCAAAGCCCATCAAACGTAGTAGACGTGTTTGTAGATGGTGTGCGCACATCGGCCCTTGTAGACACTGGAGCTGCCGTTTCCGTTATGGACGCTAAATTTAGCCGACTACTACGAAAAGTGACGACGCCACTTTCCGGGCTCTCCCTCCGTACAGCCAGCGCCCAAAGTATTCACCCGACAGCGGTGTGCACAGCCCGTGTCATGATTCAGGACGCTCTGTACGCCGTCGAATTCATCATAATTTCCTCATGCTCTCACGACGTCATCCTGGGATGGGATTTTCTCGCCCGTCACGCCGCCGTCATTCGTTGCGCACCAGCCGAAATAGAGCTCTCACCATTCTCAGATTTGACGCCGGCGGACAGTCCACCGGCTGCGACTAAGGTACTCGTCAAAGACGACACCACACTTCCTGCAAACTCGTCAACGGCTGTGTCAGTCTGCGGCACCGGTCTCGCCGACGCCGTTGCACTCCTCTCTCCATCTGACCGCGTCTTCACTAGAAAAGGCTTGTTGGTGCCATTTGCGACCGTGAAAGTCATTCAGGGCGACACCGACATTTTTGTTACGAACCCATCCCCGTACATTGTTAGGTTGGTGCGAGGGGAATGTCTCGGCAGAGCTGAAGCCCTCGTAGACGCACAAGTTATGGACGCACCGGGTGACACGCACTGCGCCAACTCCCATTCGCTCAGTGCTGTTTCCACATCTGATTCGTCACCCGCTGATTTATTTGGTTCCTCGATTGCTGAACACCTTACGTCGGTCGAGCGTTCCCAGCTTCTATGCCTGTTGGAAGAATTTCGTTCTTCGTTCGATGTAGCGCAAACTTCTCTCGGGCCGCACGTCTGCTGTCACGCATCGCATCGACACTGGCGCCCACCCACCACTGCGGCAACGTCCATATCGCGTGTCGCCAACAGAGCGTCGTGTAATTACCGAGCAAGTCGAAGACATGCTTCGCCGCGATGTTATTCGACCTTCAAACAGCCCGTGGGCGTCTCCTGTCGTTCTCGTTGCGAAGAAGGACGGCTCTGTGCGGTTCTGTGTGGACTACCGACGACTCAATAAGATCACCCGTAAGGACGTCTATCCCCTACCTCGAATAGACGATGCCATTGACAGCCTGCAAGGAGCAGAGTTCTTTTCATCGCTCGATTTGCGCTCAGGGTACTGGCAAGTCCCCATGCCTGATGACGCTCGACCGAAGACAGCGTTTGTCACACCCGACGGCTTGTACGAATTCAACGTCATGCCGTTTGGGCTGTGCAATGCGCCCGCGACTTTTGAGCGCATGATGGATACCGTTCTGCGCAACTTGAAATGGCACACGTGCCTATGCTACCTCGATGACGTCGTCGTTTTCGCCCCGGACTTCTCAACACACCTTCAACGCCTGCGGCAGGTTTTGACGCGCTTGAGCGACGCCGGGCTACAACTGAATCTCAAGAAGTGCCGATTTTCAGCACGGCAGCTGACGATACTAGGATACGTGGTGTCCAAGGACGGCATCCTCCCAGATCCAGCCAAGCTTCGGGCCGTGATAGAGTTCCCCAAACCTACGTCCGTCAAAGAACTGCGCAGTTTCGTAGGACTATGCTCCTACTTTCGGCGCTTCATCCGAAACTTCGCGACTATCATATCGCCTCTGACGAAGCTCCTCGGAAGTAACGGGCCCCTCGATTCATGGTCGTCCGAGTGCGACGACGCTTTCGCAAAGCTCCGTCGTTTGTTGACGTCTCCTCCCATTCTACGCCACTACGACCCTACGGCCCCTACAGAGCTACACACGGACGCCAGCGGTGTTGGCCTCGGTGCTGTCCTTGCGCAGCGCAAACCTGGGTTCCCGGAATATGTTGTCGCATATGCAAGTCGTACGCTTACTAAAGCCGAGACCAACTACACCGTCACGGAGAAAGAATGCCTGGCAATCATTTGGGCCCTTACAAAGTTCCGACCTTATTTGTATGGCCGCCCATTTGGTGTCGTCACCGACCATCATGCACTGTGCTGGTTGTCGTCATTGAAGGATCCCTCAGGCCGTCTTGCCCGTTGGGCACTTCGCCTGCAAGACTACGACATCCGCGTGCTGTACCGCAACGGACGTCAGCATGCTGACGCCGACGCCCTGTCGCGCTCTCCCTTGCCTGACGACAATGCCCACAACTCAGCGTCTCACTGTGTCGTTTCTTCCATCGATATTCACACCATCGCTACTGAGCAGCGCAAGGATCAATGGATTGCCTCACTGATAGACTTGCTGACTGATCCATCGGCCACACCATCCACTCGCTTGTTGCGTCGTCAAGCCCACCATTTCGCCGTTCGCAACGACCTGCTCCACCGACGCAATTACAACGGCGACGGCCGCCAGTGGCTACTAGTAATACCCCGCAGTCTGCGTTATGACATATGCGAGTCGTTCCACTCTGATCCGCAGTGTGCACACCCTGGGGTATCGAAAACCTACCACCGCATTCGCCAACGTTACTTTTGGCGAGGGATGTACCGCTACGTGGAGAAGTTCGTTCGCTCCTGCATCGATTGTCAGCGCCAGCAGGTCTGCAACCTCTACCTTGCCCTGACCGACCATTTGGGCGCGTTGGCATCGATTTATATGGGCCACTTCCCCTGACGTCCGCTGGTAACCGCTGGGCCATCGTCGCTGTAGACCACCTCACGCGATACGCTGAAACTGCTGCCCTCCCTGCGGCTACAGCGAGCGATGTGGCCTCCTTCCTGCTCCACCGATTCATGCTGCGTCACGGTCCACCCCAGCAGCTGCTCAGTGATCGAGGCCGTGTCTTCTTGTCGGAAGTCGTCGAGGCCATTCTCAAAGAGTCAACGTTGTTCACCGCAAAACTACTGCTTACCACCCGCAGACGAATGGCCTCACCGAACGCTTCAACCGCACGCTAGGCGACATGCTCTCGATGTACGTCGCCGCCGACCACACGAATTGGGATGTCATTCTGCCCTTCGTCACGTACGCCTACAATACCGCTCCTCAGAGCACTACTGGTTTCTCACCATTTTTCTTATTGTATGGCAGGCACCCGTCGCACACCATTGACACTATCCTTCCCTACAAGCCGGATCGATCTGAATGTGCGCCTATTTCTGCCACAGCCAGACTTGCTGAGGAGTGTCGCGAGCTCTCCAAGACCTTTACTACGCATAGCCAAGAGCGGAAGAAAAGCATTCGCGGTGACACCACCAGTTCTGCGTCCACGTTCCTTCCTGGAGCGCTCGTATGGCTCTCGATCCCTACCACTGCACCTGGCCTCTCTTCCAAACTACTGCCCAAATACGAAGGCCCCTACGGTGTCGTCGAACGCACATCCCCGGTGAACTACCTCATCGAACCCATCGACCCATCCTCGGACATGCGCCGTCGAGGGCGCGACATTGTCAACGTGGCGCGCTTGAAGCCCTACCATGACCCGCTCATAATGACAAGTTGCTAGGTCGCCAGGCGGCTCCCTTTTCGTAGCCGGGGTAATTGTAGCGAAGCGTTCCTACTGAGTAATGGGTCGTCCTCTCGAGCGCCTTCCAGTGGGTCGTTCTCTTCTCTGAGAGCACGCTCCTCGTGCAGAGAGTCGGCCCCGCTTTGACTGTCGCTGCCGTGCGCCGTCGCTGAGTCCCCGTTAATAAACGTCTTGACAATATATATATATATATATATATATATATATATATATATATATATATATATATATATATATATATATATATATATATATATATATATATATATATATATATATATATATATATTCATTCACAAGGAATGAAGAAACTGCAACTTTTATTGGTTTGGCACTGTATATTTTCACTAACGCTTCGTTTGGTGGACCAAACGTTGTCAAAGTAACAAGTACGTCGCGGTGGGTTTCCTTATAAACACGCTTAAAGTAGATAGTTTCAAAGAACTTATCGATAGCAAGAATGACAACATAAGGTAGCGGTCACACGCAGTCGACATAGATTCATGCGCGCACATTTGGTATTCGTGGCAGCGAAGTCAGGTTACACAGAGTAAGATAGATTGCACACGCAGTTGATATAGCATTACACACTGGTGATATGACAGAATTATTGGATTGCATGTCACATGGAGAAAAAGTCGGGAGGGGGGGGCGGGGATGACA